>NC_045159.1:1666590-1671590 GCF_900700415.2 Clupea harengus | reverse complement strand
TGCTTTTACTGAACAGATGGTACACGGTGGATACGCATCTACCTCAACAAAATTAATTTGTTACTTATGCTGGTAGGCTCAGGTGTAACATTTTAAAGCCTTCGATACTCACGAACCTACGGACATAAAGTTGCCAAGAGTAGCCTACCTGCCAAGGTTCGATGTCAAACGTGTGAACCTCATTTTTAGTCTATTTCGGTAAGGTCGTGGCTACCCACAGAATGATCTTGTGACAGTCTACCGGTCGCATGATTTGGTCCTAGTATATTTACCGACCTGTATTATAACGTCCTATCTGTAAATGTAACTCTATCCATGTAATTAGTGACTATGGCAATCAATATGCTCTATTATGGCCATTCATTTAAGTTAATGTTATGGTAGTAATAGGGGTGTAAAGTAGTAGTCACTTTAGACCATAATAAGGTTGGCTATATATTCATTATGAGGGGTTGGCTCTTGCTCTGACCTGGCTGTGACATTGGTGAAGCATCTGAAAATAGGAAGAAGGAACTTATAGACATTTGGGAGCCGATTATAAGGTTGGCTGCCACAGTCATTTGTTATAGCTGTACTCTCAGAAGGTATACACCATTTAGTTCGTAAAGATGAACTGAAACTGTTAGACTAGTTTTTGTACTTGACCAGAACATAATGCCTGCACACACCTTGCAAGTCCACGTTCATAGACTATGGAGTTTATAAAAGACGCTGTTCAGTATAGGCTACTTACTTGCTCGTAGAATACATGGCATTGTAAATGTGCGTTTTCATATGTGATGTAGTTTTTGCTCATTTCAAGCCATTCATTATTATGTAAAGCATATTAATTTTAAGGAATTAGAAAAAATAACTGCAGAGTGAATAGCACACTTTGCCCTACCTCATTCATGAAGCAGGCACTTTACAGAGAGGTGGCAACATCAGCAAGGCATGGTAGTGACCCATGTACATTGTCATGTATTTGTTTAATAACATGGCTCTAAACACACAGGCAGATAGGCATAGCATCACTAGAGCATTTTCAAAACAATACACTGCAAATAAATGGTTTAAGACTTTTGCTATTTATAGTTTATATTGTGTTACTATGACAACTGAGAATCTCACCTGATTGTGTTGCCTTGAATGGTAAAATTGGGTAGTGGAATCTTGGATAAACTGTGGGGTTCACCTTTGCAAATCAAACAATTGCACTCTGCTGGAGGATTGCCATTAGGTTGCAGATTATTATAGATTAGTTGAGAGGTTACTTGTTTTATTCCCATATCCTTATCAATGGTATCTCATCTGAATGATATTAGATAGTTCTGTTTGTGTTTGTGTGTGTGTGTGTGTGTGTGTGTGTGTGTGTGTGTGTGTGTGTGTGCATGTGTGCGTGCGTGTGCATGTGTGCGTGTGTGTGTGTGCGTGTGTGTGTGTGCGTGTGTCTTCTAGGGAGTGCTGCCCCGGCGCACAAGTTAGCTTTGATGACGAGCTTTGGTTCTCTGGGAATTTTCAAAGGCTGTGACACATTAAGCAGCGCATGACCGTACTGTACCCAGCGTGGCGCAGCACCACGGCACCGCGCAGTTGAGCTCAGTGCCGGGGAGCCTCTCCACCCTGAAACAGGAGCGTGCACCACATCCTCCCTTATGCAGAGCAGGGCTGCGTTCACATGGAGAGACATGTGGACCTAAAAATAACCGCCTGTGTTCAACAGAGGCCGGGAATTGGAGTGAGAAGCGTCAAATTTAGCAGCATTTGAGGGAAGAGGAAGAGTGTGTGTGTGTGTGTTAACGAGTCATGTCTGTATCACACAGAAATCTTTATTCACTCACACACTCTAATACACAACACATTAGTTACGTGCGTGGGAGAGAAGAGATCTATCTGGTGGGTTGTGCCACGCTGCAGAGGATCCTCTCAGAGCATCATGATATTGTCCTTTTCAGAATACGTGTCCAGTGTTATATATGTGTGTGTGTGAGTTTCTGTCAGGGGAATTTTTTTCTGTCTGGCAGCTGAGGCACGCCACATGTATATCCGCCCCTGCGCTTGGGGACGTTCACAATGCTCTGGATGGGGGGATTATGTAACAGTTTTAGCCAGTCAGGTGTATTAAAAGTTTCAGGGAGACTCTGTGTTTCAGGGGGTCTGTGTTTTCCCTAAGTGGCCTCTACGCTTGCTCCTACCTCCTTCTGGGCTCCCAGGGGAGAGTGGTGTAAAGTCACAGCGCACACTGAAACACTCTAGTCGGTATTCCCACTTAAGTGGTGTGTGTGTGTGTGTGTGCATGTATATATTTATATAATTCCATTATTACTGAGAGCCTTTGTGTGTGAGTGCATCACAGATCTATTACAAGCACATCAAAGGCAATGCTCTCTCTTTTCCCTCCCAATGAATGCGGAGTGCCTGCCTGTGTGGTTTCATTTCACAGCGCATTGATTTCAGTGCCAGTTGTTTTTCCCATTCTCCGGGACCCATAATCTTAGAATACTAGCAGTTTAATCTGAGGGGCATGTAGGCAATGTAAAATGACATTTTCTTAGGATGATATTGATTTGTGTTATTAACATGCATGCCCTCTGCATATAATGTGTGTGAAAAATCTTTTTTTTTGCTGTTCACTGACCTGAGCTTAAATACTTATTTTCAAGCATTTGTCAGAGTTTGTCAGAGATAAAGCTTGTTGAAAGAGCCACGCAATGATAACCTGGAGCATTGCTGGGTACATTAGAACACTTCTTGTTGTGATAGTGCAACACAGCTCTTCGGGGTCGTTGCCTTTGTTGGACACTAAGAAAAGGTCCTCTGAGGTATAAGGCTGGTTATGTGAACTTTGCCACAGGCAGTGAGATGGCAGTGGTCCTCTAATCATTATAAAGTATGTGCTGAGGAGTGCTTGCTGGTTATAGATGTACATTTGGAACTGAAAGATCTGAAGGCTAAATTGGGAAATGGGAACCTTAGGCTCATTCTCATGGGAAAGCCCATTAAGGGTCTATGAAAAAACCCTTAAAAAAAAAACTTAAATATTTTATATAGAACTTTTAAATGTGATATCTAGACATTTTGAAGTTACAATGGTTCCAAGTTACAATGGTTCTTGCATCTTGCAAAGCTCGATCTTCCTTGTGAAGAGAGGATTAAAATGTTTTTGTTTTTTTATGAAAAGTCTGATACACAATGTTGCACACAGTATACAGTATATTTCTCTATCTCTTTTGAGATCCAAAACACAACCCACATACAGTATCTGTTTAAATGACATAGATGGGATGATGCAATTAATTGGACATTTGCGCGTGAGTTTCTGTGTGGCTTGTTGCAGTAATGGACTCTGGGACTCTTGAGTCTGGGTCTTGCTTAGGGAGGCCAGCGGAGTCCTTTACAAGAGCTCTCGTGCTTGGGTGTGCATTCTGCATGGTTAAATGCACACATCTACGAGAGGACAAGCAGTGATTACCCCATCTAAACTAATTATGCCCAATGAGATGTTGATACCGCAGGACATAAGAGGAACAGCCATAGATGATTCAATCATCTTCGCCGTTAGTTTACTATATTTACACAGTACATTTGTGCCACCATACTACGTCCATAAATAGTACGATTACATGAAGGGGAAATATTATGCTTGTTATCTTCTACCCTGGTACAGTTTACAATGTGGTTTAGTTGCTCAAGGGCTTAATTGTGTTTATAAACATCCCAGCAATGGATGGATTCATGGCTGTTTAGTCATGTCAGCTTTAGCTTAAGTTGCTGAGACTTAAGTCTGCTTCTTTGACTCATATTTTGACTTAATGTAGATACAATGTAAGAACATGTGCATCTACCAGTGGTATGTATGATACTGGTCATATCATAACCTCTTTGACATTATTTATCACAGATGATAAATCATTTAAACCAGTGTATGATTTGGAGCTATCAGGTCTGCTTGCTATTGGTGGGTGGTCAAGATGACATAGTCAATATAGCTTTCCTCAATCTTTCCTTCTTGGAAAGAATATTTCCTTCCTGGCTCTCTGTGGATAACTCTGGCATGACGTTCCCAGTTTGGACAGAATTTCAGCAATAGTGTGGCAGAGCGGTGAGGTGCTGTCTGGCTTACGTAACCCCTGGTATTTACACCGAGGAAAAGCACATTATAGACAGGGAAGAAGTCATAGACGTAATAAGGCCAATTAGAAACTGCAGCCCACAAGCTTTCTGTGATCAGGTGAGGAGAGAGACGGCAGGCTAGGAGAAAGCTTGCATAAACTTGCCACACTCAAGCCTGTCAAACTACTTCACAAGTAAGAACCTGACAGCAGCAGAGAAATATGTCGCTGCTCGTCTCATCTCACTCAGGACTTGTGAGAGTTTATTTCTATGTTAAACACCTCTCCAGTCCTGTTCTCATTGTTTGATTTAAAAAAAAAAAAAAAATACCATTTTGATATTTTCGAGAAACGTTATTTCTGTCCTCAGATGTCAAAACAGAGCGTTTGCTAAAATAACATGAAGTGAGGTAGACTCTCCTGGGCATATGGTCATTTAACACTTCACTTGTTACTTTCCCGTGGACACCATGTATATGTGCATCTGTACCATGCCATTGGGCTTTATGTAACCACATGACAGCTTGAGTGAGATGAGTAATGCACTAGGGAGCATGCAGCTGTGCAGGGCAGCTGGGCAAAACATAATGACGCACAAGTTGCTTGCGAAATGTTGCATGACGCTTTTAAGACGTCGGTCATGCAAGATCGTCAGCTGTATTTTGTGATGTGTGGTTCAGAAATTCAACTCACAGTGAGGGTTCAGTGAAGAGGCGTTGCGCTACTGGTACTAACTTTACAAACTCGTCATTTCTGTATGAAGTCATCGTATTGAAGGCGTGCTTTCATCATCCAACACTGGGTGACTAGAGACTTTATTCATATTGTCTGTCCCCCACTGGGAGGTAGGGGAATTGGGGGAAACCCTGTTGTAATATTTCACTGTGTGAACACAGCGTATTCCACAGC
>NC_045159.1:1626590-1661590 GCF_900700415.2 Clupea harengus | reverse complement strand
TCAGCTTGAGCTAATGCTGTAGGGCTGATATCGGTAGATGTGTTCTGATTTCATGCTTGATCCTGTGGCTGGTGTTTTGACTCTGAGCTGCCTGCATTGTTTTTCTGCCTCAGAACCCCTCTGCTTCATCAACACAACACATAACACAGCAGCTGCTCCACCACACACACTCACAGCACTCACACGGCTAAAGGCTAATAGCTATCCCCACTCAGAAACACAGCGCAGAAAACTCACTGCTTTTGTTTCAGAGCAGAGTTTACTCAGAGGGAGTTTTAGGGTAACGGAACTTTAGGGGGAGGAAGTACTTGGAGCACTCCAAAAATGTTGCCTTGTTAGTCTTTCAGACAATCTATAAATCCTTACAAAAAAGCCACACAGCAGATAGAACAGGAGAAAGCAAAGAAGAAAACTCCTCTACAGTTTTGAATGCACTGAGTATGTAGTTGAATTTTTGAAAGTAGTTAGAATGTCAATGGAGTCTCAAGTTTCTGTAGATGCAGTAAGTTATAAATAACATATCCTTGTGAATTATTATACAAGTCATACGATGACTTCATGGTTTTCTCTTAAGAGAAACAAAAAAGATTTGTCACCGGTGCCTCGGCAGAGGACCTGTTAAAAGTTGTAGATTTCTTTCCAGGTGAAAACTGAAAGCTTCTGGGCCAGTGTGGTTCTTTAAGTAAACCATCAGATAGTGCTGCATCATAGAGTTCAGAGCGAGGCTTCTTCACACGCACACAAACTGAAGAGGCTTTTTTTTCGTGGAATAAGCACATTACATGAGGGGGGGGGGGGGGGGGGGGGGGAGATTGTGTTAGTTACGGTGCCTGGATGCTCCATCTGTTTGCTGGCAGTCTCTGGTCTCTAACCCGTCCTCACCTGTGCACAGCTGTGGGTGAACCAGGATGAGAGTGGCGCCCTGGAAGCGGTGGAGGGCCCCAGCGAGGTGCACAATGGCCACGGGGAGTCCAGCCCCAACCCCAGCGACTGCCTGTGCCTGGGCCAGCCCCTACAGAACCGGGACCAGATGAGAGCCAACGTCATCAACGAGATCATGAGCACAGAGCGACACTACATTAAACACCTGAAAGACATCTGCGAGGTAACACTTACACCTTTCATAGTCATACACTGTACACGTACCTAAAATATGTTTATCACATTATTGATTACAGTTATATATTTTATACACATTATAATGCACTGTATTGAAACGGTATTTTTAAATATGCGGAAAGGACCCTTGTCATTTTATATTCAGTTTAGTAAATATACTGCATACACATATATGAGATATATAATTCAATTGTCTGAATATGGGTATGGTCTAACCATATTGATGTCCCCAATCCATAACAGGACATTCACCTCACAGCAACAGCCTCAGCTGTGAGACACAAGATTTCTCTGTGATATAATACAAGCACTCAGCGAGTGGAGCGAGTGCAAGTGGAGCGTGTTTAGAAACCCTCTCTGTCTGTATCCCTTTCCGCTTGGCCTGGCAGGGTCCAGTGGCTCATCCCTGAGAGTACAGTCGTGCCCCTCTGTCTGCAGGGGATACGTTCCAAGGCCTAATGCGGATAACCGAAACCCTGGATACTAGCCAACACCATATATAACTTGTTGTTTGTGTACATACATGCCTATGATAGTGTTTAATATATAAATTACACAGAATAAGACGTCAACAGAAATAACAAATAATAGAATAAAACAGTTATTAAGATTGTTTTTGTCCCTAGTAAAAAAATGTGACCCAAAAATATTGGAAAATAGGACCCAGGAGTTCTACTTTAAGCGCGACGATGGTGAAAGGCCACTCAGAGTAGCGCGGAATTTAAAACTTTACGGAAAACCGCAGATAACTGTAACCGTGGTTACCTTATCAGCAGACATGGAGATTCCACTGTACACGAAAAAGCTTTTAGAAAACCTGCATTAAGCACAGCACTGCAGGATGACTACCCCTGCACAACACACACACACGCACGCACGCACGCACGCACGCACGCACGCACACACACACACACACACACACACACACACACATGCATACACACAGTCCACACTTATATTATGCAACCGGGCTGAAGTGAAGAGTGACACATATTCATACAAAACTGTGTAACAGGCATACGACTCACCAGGGTCTGTAAGGAGCAATTAGTGAAGCTCGGCAGCTCTCCTCCAGTAGCCAGACTGCCCTCACCTTTTCTCTCAGTGAATCTCTCGTGTCCCCTGTGAATGGATGAGATTTTTATTGTAGTGATGAGTAAGCTGAGAAAGAGAGGGAGAGAGAAAGTCAAGAGAGAAGGATTACCTAACTGATATTCTCCTGTTTAGTGCAGGCAGTTCTACTGCATTTCTGCTCTGGGTAGAGATAGCAAAACAAGTCAGTGGCAGTAGCACTGTGGCATGTTTTTTTTTTTTTTTTTTAAATGAATCATTATTCATTATGGTACAATAATGTTTCATTTAAAAGTACACATACAGTTCACTGAAATTGATGAAGACCTCACTGACAAAGCCGAATTCCATGAGTTACATAGGTGACGCCTGAGCAGTTATGAGTCATGCAGTCGCACAGTTTATCCTTTTTACAGTGTAACACGTTGCACAGACTTTGACAACTAATAGCGTTTTTAAGATTGCAGGCGCTTCACATATGTGGTTCTCTCATGTCAGGAAAAGAGGCCTCTTTCTTCTAAAAGGGTTTTTTGTGTGTATAATGGAGGTAGGGGTTTTTCAAACCCACCTTGTAAAAACATCTCTTTAGAATCAAGTGGTAAACTACATAAATGTGCCTCTCTCCTGTGCAGGGTTACCTGAGACACTGCAAAAAGCGAAGGGACATGTTTAATGAGGACCAGCTTAAAGTGATTTTCGGGAACGTCGAAGACATCTACAGATTCCAGATTGGCTTTGTGAGGGACTTGGAGAAGCAGTTCAACACAGAAGAGCCACATCTCAGCGAAATTGGACCATGCTTTCTAGAACACGTGAGTCACTTTACATGTAAATGATGTTAATGATAGACACATAGCCAGACATAGATAATAATCATGCAGAAGAAATGGCTGCTGTACTTGTAAGCAATTGAAAAAAAAAATGAATTTGGCTAATTGTATATCTTTGACTTACTGCTACATACAAAAAACATGAAAGCATCTCTATGACATGTTTTTATACCTTAAAATAACATCAGCAAAATAATTCTGTTGGGAAAATATCTTGTCGAAAAACGAGTCAGACTCACTTGTCATCCAGGCCAGTCACTCAGGTGGCTGGCCTTCACAATGCCATGTCTGCACTGTGTAACCCAGGGAACTTAGAGGACTTCTTTGTGACTCTTAGGCTATGCCCCATTTCCACCACAATTTTTTTTCTGTTACTGATTTGCTAAGACTAAAAGTGGCTACAATTTGCGAAAAAAATAAGTTGGGGGTTTTGTTTGTTTGGATGTTTTGTTTCTGTGTTCATGTACACAGCAAGATGGGTTTTGGATTTACTCGGAGTACTGCAACAACCACGTGGACGCCTCCATGGAGCTGGCCAGGCTAATGCGAGATGCACGTTTCCAGCACTTTTTCGACGCCTGCCGGATGGAGCAGCAGATGATGGACATTGCCATTGACGGCTTTCTGCTCACACCAGTACAGAAGATCTGTAAATACCCACTGCAGCTGTCCGAGCTGCTGAAGTACACTGTCCAGGATCACAGGTAGGGCCCACCAAACATCTAAGCTAAAGACTTGATTCATCTCTACACTGCTTATACTGCCTACTTCATGTTCTACTTCTGAGCATGGTGTTTACACACGTATATGTATTTTATTACATGTGAACTAATGATATGTTCTGTGAAAAAATGTACTCTCTTATAGCCTCATCCATATTATTTGCAATGGCCTGTTCTTATTGGGCACTCATGAAGCATCTTTCTCCATGTCTGCTTGTCTCACTGTCCTAGTGATTACCGGTATGTAGCAGCAGCACTTGCTGTGATGAGGAACGTTACTCAGCAGATCAATGAACGGAAACGTCGCCTGGAGAACATCGACAAAATTGCGCAATGGCAGGCATCAGTACTGGACTGGGAGGTAAGACCCAGCAACTATACTACATCCTTTTAAACTCAGGAGCTCAGCAGGCAAAGGTGGGGTCCGAGGGGTCCTCATCGGCCTCCAGTCTCTGTAATCTTCACAAACATGGTTAGACAACACCACTACAAGTTTGGCTGGGGAGGATTACAAGTGACAGTCGGCTTCCCCCCTCCAGGGTGAACCGTGGGTTAGCAAATGCACGTGGATCGCAGAACATCCAACCTGTACGCAGAACTAGAGCACTTTGGCACACAGGCCTGTCATATCGTGTCACTCTGGGACATTTTGTAATGGCGTGCACCTCTGGGGGGCCGAGTGCAGGGCTGGATGGAGTGGAGTGTGGTTCACGGGTCACAACGTTTCAGGGTCAGCATCCGCAGCACTCTGTGGCATCACTGTCAGGTGGCCTGTGAAGTGCGTCACTCTTCCCCAGTGAGTCCCGTTCACTGAGTCACGCGCACGGAAGGGAAACGCATCACAGCTGTCGTGAAGAGGGGAGGGACATGTTAGAGAGTCAAGCCATGCGTGTGTGTGTGTGTGTTTGTGTTTTGTGTGTGTGTGTGTGTGTGTGTGTGTGTGTGTGTATTTGTGTTTTGTGTGTGTGTGTGTTTGTGTTTTGTGTGTGTGTCTGTTTGTGTTTTGTGTGTGTGTGTGTGTGTGTGTGTGTGTGTGTTTTGTGTGTGTGTGTGTGTGTGTGTTTGTGTTTTGTGTGTGTGTGTGTGTGTTTGTGTTTCGTGTTTTGAGTGTGTGTGTGTGTGTGAGTGTGTTTGTGTTTTGTGTGTTCATGTTTTGTGTGTGTGTGTGTTTGTGTTTTGTGTGTGTTTGTTCATGTTATGTGTGTGTGTGTGTGTGTGTGTATGTACACGTTTGGATGCTATTCCCTGTATTTGATGTTGCTCTCCTGCTCTTGGTCTTCTCTACGTGTGCATGTCTATGTTTGGCTCTGTGTGCTCGTGTGTGTGTGTGTGCGTGTGTGTGTGTGTGTGTGCAGGGAGAGGATATTTTGGATCGCAGCTCGGAGCTGGTCTACACGGGGGAGTTGTCCTGGATCTACCAGCCGTATGGGAGGAGCCAGACCCGAGTCTTCTTCCTGTTTGACCATCACTTGGTCCTGTGCAAAAAGGTAGGAATGGAGAGAGGGGGGAGAGTGAGGAAAAATGGGGACAGGGGATTAGGAGGAAATGAGAAATGAAATCACGCCCAGAATATCTCTCCAAAATAGATTACTCTGAATTAGACCTGGGCTTACACATGCTCCGCTCTCTCAGCTGACCTGGATACTGTCCTGCACTTGATAGCCTGCATTAGCATTGCCATCAGAGTTGGAGTATATTTTCCACACCATTTTGTAATCCTTGTAATCCTTTTCATGTTTCCAATCAAAAGCAACCCAGCTCCTTCCTCTTACCTGAGATACATTTTACCCTTGATAGATAGATTTCTTGATAGATTTCTAGATTTCACCCAAGCTGTGTGTATGTGTAGAGACCGAAAACACACAAGGACCCAGAGGGCTACTGAAAGGTCAGAATGATGGCGATACCACCTCCCTACCTCCCTAACGTGGCCACACACACAAAACAGTCCAGGTGGCACCCGAGATCAACTTTGAGTGATATGCAACAACACACTTCCACTTCTCTCTTTCTCTCTCAGGATCTCATTCGCAGAGACGTCTTGTACTACAAGGGGCGCATAGATATGGACCACTACGAGGTGGTGGACGCCGCTGATGGGCGCGACGACGACTTTAATGTGAGTGTGAAGAACGCCTTCAAGCTGCGCCACAGGGAGTGTGAGGACATCCACCTCTTCATATCCAAAAAGCTGGAGGAGAAGATCCGCTGGCTGCGAGCCTTCCACGAGGAACGCAAAATGGTGCAGGAAGATGAAAAGATGGGTATGAGTCTAGAGTGAGACGCTGTGTCTCGTCACTGAAATCAGTCTTTCAAAACTCACACTGCCACATGACTGTATCTGTTTCAATAATCTAAAAATAGTTTTTATGGATGGCATACAAACTCATATATGTTTTGCATATCTATGGCTATATCTACATATTTATCTTTTTTCTCTCTTTTTCTGTCTCTAGAATTAGGTCATGTGTGTGTGTGCTTGAGTTATGAAGTGACATAGCTTTTTTATTTCACTGCAATTGGTATTTGTAAATGGATCAATGCCATGTCTCGTTTTAGGATTTGAGATTTCAGAATATCAGAAGCGACAGGCAGCTATGACGGTGCGGCGAGCGACGAAGCAGAAAGGTAGGACTTATCAAAGAGACAGCACAGCCTGAATTCAGTGGCGTTAGCTTTGGTCTTTAAAAGAAGTTTCAAGATGTGGAAAACAGTTCAGGCTTATCATGTAGCTTTGCTGCTATATCCAGTGGCCTTTTTTTTCTTGACTTGATTATCTAAGCCAAATCACTGCAAGATGTTTGATGTTTAAAGATGTTTCATTTTTGCTTTTTCCTTTTTTTCATGCTGTTTATATATGAGTATACTTTGTCTATTATTTTGTTCCTTTTTTATTTCGCCATTCAATCTTTTTTCATTTGACTCTGCTTATTGTACCCCCTCTCTCTTATGTCTTGCATGATGTTGTCCTGGTCTTTGATTGCTGCCTTGCCTGTGTTTCTGTGTGTCCTGACATGGTCGTCTGCCTCACTGCCTCTGGTGCAGGTCGCTCCGGGCCCCCGGCGTACCCTCCTCCTCTGGACCCCATGAACCTAGGTCCGTACTTGCTGCCAGACGGGATGTGCCAGGCCGACGGCTACGAGTACGGGGAACCCAAGAGGAGCACGTCCCCATTCTGGCAAAACCTCAGCCGACTAGCCCCCTTTAAGAAATAAACTCCCTCCCAAACAGGGATTAGAGGACAAAAAAAAAGGACAGCTGTTTTTTTTTTCTCCTTCTTCTCTGAAAAAAGCACTATTCTTCATCTAATTTATTCTTGACTTTTTGGAAAGAGAATACCAGGCTATGTTGTGAGGAAAGGACCCAAATGATGGCAGCTGTTTGGAAAGAGGAGGAGGGGTTCCGGTGGAATGCGTTAGTTGTACTCATTCCCACCGTATGCAGACTGCTCACTTTTATCAACACACCTGGCACCGCACAACACACTCAAACACCACAGTTGGAAACACACTTCAGGTGCTACACCACAAAAAACAAACACAAACAAAACAGGACAAGACAAGACCACACCAACGTGGCTAGGACTAGATGAGTATTTTCACATAATCTACAACCACACATTTATCAGACATTACCTATAGGACACATTCATTTGAGCATCTACACCATCACAATCACATCACCATGCCAACATCATATCAGTGGAAACAGTGGCAGCACCAACACAAAGCTGACACTATACTGATGCTATGATACTAACATGACTCGTACTTCATCATCAGGACAGCACAACAAAATTGTGAGCAACACTTCAACACTATCATAGCTAAAAGTACACTATCAGCACCAAGGCAAGGAAGACTAGCACCGCAGCAAGACCAGTGGCACAGAGTGGATACTGCAACTGGAACTGCTCCTACCTTGTGCAGGCTGCCTGCAAGAAACCAAAATCCTTTCATCTCAGAAGGATTTCAGAAAAAGGATGCATATTATTCTGTTTTCCTCACAAGAACAGTAGAAACAAAAATGGTTTTAACCTGAAGAAGCACTAACCATTAACCTGACAATTGTGCCAATCAATCTGGATGTGTCCTACAGTGCACTGTGACTTTATTGGGCATTTTACCCATCTCTGTCTCTCTATTGCTCTCTTTCTCTTCAACATTATGTCTGTAAAATGCTCTACAAATCCTGATCAATCAATCCCGCTATTATTTATTGTGGGTTATCTTTAATTAAAGTCTGCTGACTCTTCTGTTATCTCTGCATGAAATGTTCATTGCAGGTATTCTTTGTGCAATTATATTCTTACGGGTCAAAGACAAAAAAAGATCAGTACAAGTCACTGACAATGTATCACAGCTGAACAGAATGCTGTTGACAGGGTAGTCATATCATAAAAATAATAGGCTATTTATGTTTTGTTTTATGTATGTAATTTTGAAGCAGTTATCCAAGCTTACCATTGCTCTGAACATTACGTTATTATGGATTACTATGGTATTTACAGACCTTGAATAGACTGTTCTCTGTTATGCTATTTCTCTGACCACTTTGAGTTCTACCATCTACAACAAAACGGATCCCGCGGACATGGCGGAAAAAGAACTCGGGGTCATCATCACTGCCCCCCTAAATGCACCTGTATGTATTGTCTGCTGTTGTCATCACTATCACTACCAAGAAGGCAGCGAATTCTGGCTCCGATCTGGCTTGGTATGGATCTGGCTATTATGTTTGCTGTTGTTGACAGTGCGTGGTTTGTTGTGGACACATTGGGTTCTATAACTTGACAAACTCTTTGGGCCAGTAGGCTATACGATCCAAAACATGACAGCAGGACAAAGGCTGCTTCTTATTATTTGAAGTTTGCTCTTAATTCTACCATTTCAATATCATTAAGTATTACTTTTGCTCTCTTGGCAGCATTGCAGTTTTGCTAATAAAATCATGCTAATCTGAATTAGCACAACATGTCGTTGGGGATTCACACCTGATATACAAGCGAGATGTCACCTCCTCATATTGTAACTGATAACTTTTGAACGTTAGTATTTAGTTCAGTTAATAAAAAATACAACGTCTTTTGAAATTAGATTATTTCTTCTGTTATGGTGTAATTTTAATTTAGCTATTTTGACATTTATGTGATGGACTAAAGAAAGTGTGCACGAGTTTGATAAATCAGCTTTAAAAAAAACCCAGATAGCCTACACTTTGAAGAATATGATCATGCGTCAAGGAGACATTTAGAGGAAATGAAATGTGCAACGTGCCAAATGAAGTAAGCACTGTATTGTCATGTTTTAAAAAGAAATATCAGTTAAATGTTTTTTGACTTGGTGATTTGATTGACATCCGACGTTTCATTATTTCATAATAAATCTCGCTATGGACACCACAGATTTGGTTTGGCTCTATGGATGTTTTTGCTGTTGTCTTTCGATTGCATGACGAACTCTCGAGGGAATACATTAGGCGCACCTATTGTTTTAATAACATCTTAACCACTCTATCTATAGTTTTAATAACATCTTAACCACTCTATCTATAATTGTAATAACATCTTAACCACTCTATCTATAGTTTTAATAACATCTTAACCATTCTATCTACAATTGTAATAACATCTTAACCACTCTATCTACAATTGTAATAACATCTTAACCACTCTATCTACAATTGTAATAACATCTTAACCATTCTATCTATAGTTTTAATAACATCTTAACCACTATCTATAGTTTTAATAACATTCATTCATCCCACCTCAAACCCAGAGCTTCGCCTTAGAAGCCGGCTGGAAAAACAATCCATCACAAAAGTATATAGTTTCCACGACAAATAATATGATAGGCTAGTGTGTTTTGGGACAAAAGGTGGGTACTTTCTGTGACTGTTATTCATTTTTTACTGGAGTATTAATATTCATAAGGTATTTATCCTCATGTTTGCATTCATCTTCATTATATTCTATAATGTAGCTAATTCACATATGAATTATTTCTATCCATATCATTGCCATTGTGTGAATTCTGATTTTGACCAATTACATCATAATTTCATATTTCAGGGTCAACATACAAAAATGAAGCTCACTTCCCAACTAATAACATAAATAGTACTGCTACGGCATCTATCGCTAACCTCTACAGTATTTACATGAGCATATATGCACAAAATGCATTCACTCAACTGATATTTAAAAATAATTTGGTCTTATAAATGCACTGCAATTATCTTTTCTCTCAAAATATGGCTTTTCATAATGTAACAACAAAAGGTAAGCTATCCAGCATTTATTTAAAAAAGTGATTTATTTTGACATGTAAATAATCTCGATTATGCACCATTGCATACACGACAGTGTACATATAATACAGCAATCAGCATCTTTGAAGAAAAAAATTACTGTCTTATTAACCTGCAGGAATTTCTTTTGTCATCCATTTTTTGATGTTCCTTTTCACTGGTGACTCAAGAGAATGTCTTGAAAAAAGGGACTTTAATGCATATCTCAAAGCGATATATCTGTACTTCAGAAAAGTGCTTGCATTACTGAAATGATAAGGAACTTAATTGTAAGTCATAGAGGTTTGTGTAATTGGTACCACAGGTAACACAGGTCATCTAGGTCTCTTATTAACCAGATTCTGTTACGAGATATTACACAAGTGCTGCCATTTAGATAAATATAGACAAAAGTATAGGCTCTCTCTCTCTTTCTCGCTCTCTCTCTCTCTCTCCGTCTTTCTCTCTACACACACACACACATACACACACACACACACACACACACACACACACACACACACACACAAACACAGATTCAAAATATGTACAATAGATATTTACAAATCACCTTCTGCACCCAGCAGTGAGTTATAATATATTAATGCATATCATTGTTGCTGATAAAAAGCTACAGTGTGATTTTCTGAGTATGTATTTTCCTGTTATGAAGGCATAATAATGATAGACAGTCAACTTCTTCATATTTACAAGCCAGTACAATCAGTAGTTGAAATGAACGAGGCTGCAGCACAGCTGAGAGGGACTTTGTGTCTGCAGTTGTGATGTTCTTGTGTCTTCATTTGGCATATTTGAGTAGCTTTCACAGTACTATGTCCTCTGTCCTCCTCCTTCACAGTGTACACTCAAAAGGCCAGCTGTGAGGCACAAATAAGCCAAATCTGGTCCAGGCCCCATGGAGCCTCATGGAGAGTAGAGCTCGCTGGTGACCTTGTGTTGCTGAAACGTAAAAAAAAAAAGAAAACCCTCTGCTGTCTGTAAATGTTGGTCGTGACAAGCTAACAGGCTTGTTTTCGACCCCTTTGGTGACGGTGAACGCCGGGCAGTTAGGTTAGGTGTTAGTTATTGCTCTCTTTGCCATCCAGGTGGTTGTGCTGTTAGGGGTTGGGTTTGGTCCTTGTAAGTCTATGCTTCGCAGTGCTTTGGAGAGCAACAGATGGCTCTCTTTCTTGCTCGTCTCTCTGGGACACCATTATGCCTGGGACTGCCGGACATCCTTCCACTCCAGCTTGGTGTTCTGAAGGGCCTGAGTCTTCTTCTCGTCCACCTGAACGTAGTCCACTTTGTGATCGTCGGCCAGGAGCGGCTTCTGAGAGGACAAACACAGCTCAGTTACACAAAAAGGAGATACAAGTCTCAGTTTCATCCCATCCTTTTAGCAACTAACATTCCAGTGCAGATATAGATTTTCCTCTAACCAATTACCTTGGGGTTGTTAGCACCCTACCAGTTAGGCTACAGGAGCTATGCCTGTCTGATCCCTTGTGAGATTAGGATAAATATGCATTCTGCCCTCGCCAATGCATCGAGTATGAACTCTTCACCACCATTTAAGTGAGCCTAGCTCTGCTGCGGTTTGAGCTCATGGCTTTGCTCAGATCCATGGGGGGAAATACATTGATATTCCTGTCAGTAAGTCAGTCTCCTGCAAAGCTGACAAGCCTGAAATATGATGAGTCACTGTCTGAGATACTGCAGTTCCCCCAATGTGAAGATGGGCAACACAAACCAACCAATGATTCACACAAGAATGACTCAAGAAATGAACTGAGGGTGTTTCAGCCTAGTCAAAGGGCAAGACTGAAACTCGAACATCAAATGAGAGCAACATAGCGCTTCCCATCCCTGGGGATGCGTCATTTTTGTTTCTCCATCCTGCTGACAGCTCATCTCCATGGAGCGTACCTTAAGCACGGGCGAAGGGGAGGCTGAGTTGAAATCCAGAGAAAGGTAATCCAGACGGGAACACCTCATCCAGGGCTGCTGCGGTGCCGATTCAGCCACAGGGAAAAACAGTCTGTCCTGAGAAATCAAACACACATACACACATATAATCACCACCACCGTTGTTGTTGTTATTGTTGTAGTTCTCGTCATACTCGTAGTCACTAGTAGTATAGTAAACATAATACTGACAAGCTGATTTAACATTTACATTTTACATTTAGTCATTTAGCAGACGCTTTTGTCCAAAGCGACGTACAAGGGAGAGAATAGTCAAGCTACGAGCAATAGAACCTGGTGTAACAATACATAAATACTACTTTACATAAGAAATATAACTAAATGAAATAAAAGGAAAAAAAGAAGTGCAGAAATGTAACTGCTGTAATTGCAAGTTACGCACTAGTCGAAGTGCCAGTTAGGACGGGAAGTGTTCTCTGAAGAGTTGGGTCTTCAAAAGCTTCTTAAAGTAAGAGAGGGACGCCCCTGCTCTGGTAGTGCTGGGTAGTTCATTCCACCAACGTGGAACTACAAATGAGAATAGTCTGGACTGCCGTACTTGCACCGACGGCAGTGCCAAACGACGCTCACTAGAAGAGCGCAGCATCCTGGGTGTAACATTTGCCCTTACAAGAGCATTTAGGTAGGTGGGAGCAGAACCATCAAGCACTCTGTAGGCAAGCATAAGTGACTTGAACTTAATGCGAGCAGCTACAGGCAGCCAGTGGAGGTCAATGAGTAGCGGGGTGACGTGTGCCCTCTTCGGTTGGTTGAACACCAGACGCGCTGCCGCGTTCTGGATCATTTGTAGTGGTTTCACCACGCAAGCCGGCAGGCCCGTTAGGAGGGCGTTGCAGTAATCAAGGCGGGAACTCACCAAGGTTTGCACCAGCAGCTGGGTGGCATACTGGGTTAGGTACGGCCTGATTTTGCGGATTTAAGACAAAACCCTTATCATTCCTCTCACACACAGATGACAAATGTGAGTCTCTCTCTCTTTTCAGGCAATGCACTTAATCTTGACACATTAAAACTGTCACCTAGTCTTGATATAAAATGAAACATGATTTTTCTGCCACGATTTATTTTACCATCCTTAATTGTTTTGAAATTAATATTTCACATTGTATACCTTATTTATAGGAATTGTCAAACCTTGACATGTCTGTGAATATAATGAGTGACTCACAATAAAGGACCTGCACCTCTTTGATGTTAATGTCACAAAATAAATAGGTAAAAAAGCTAAGAGGGTGCTAACACTGACCGGATAATAAATCCCTCTCGTAGCACAACACTGTTTTATCAGCGACAGGACATGTACATGGCAGTTTTACGACAGAGCGCCTAAATGAAGTATAGTTGTTTGGTTTTACCAACTAATTAGACACAAACTATCTCTTTTTACCGACATTACCTATGAGATGTTTGTCCCTGGGGAGGATTTATATTCTAAAAGGTAAGGATTCTTGCTAAAAGAATCGCCAGAACAGTGTTAATTTCGTTGACGAAAACTATGACGAAAAATATTCGTTAACGACCTTTTTCCCGTGACTAAGACGAGACTAAGACGTGACGAAAACGGATCTTTATAAATAAAAACTATGACTAAATCTATTTTAACTTTCGTTGACGAGACGAGACGAGACGAAAATGTTGGTGGTTGACTAAGTCACAATTGTTTTTTTTTTCTAAACTTGTATGCACATCATTGGTTGAATGTTGCCCGGTCCTGTATCTATCCCTCCTCCACTCCCTGAGATGGCCAGACATGCAAGTGACGCCCTAACAGACGTTATGATGGCTGAAGTTCAAGCACTCGGTACTGGAAGAAAAATAAGAATAGATATCTGGACAGTCTTTAATTATAACTTGACAGAAAATAAAACACAATGCACCGCAATAACCGGAGAGAAACCTTGTGGCTTCAAAATAGGTGGGAGGAACACAACAAGAGTCACCTGAAAGCGCACAAGACAACCCTGCCATTTATGCCAAGGTAAATGAGCTAGTAACTGTCAATGATAATTAGCTAATGTTAACTAGTTATTAGAATATATTTGCCAACGTTAAGTTAACTTCAAAAGGGCAGTCGAGTGTATATGTTGTGTCAGCTTGTACAACTAGCTAGTCATTTTCGATTGAAACCTCCCGTTTGGCTAGGCAAATGAGTTCCAAAACGTTTAGCTAGCTAACGTTAGCTAACTATGAGGTAGCATAGCTAAGTTATACTAGCTATCGATTGCTAGCTAAGTTATACTAGCTATCGATAACTAGCTAGTAAACGCATTGCAGAATGGACTATAGGACAGGCCACGCATGACATTAATCAAGAAAAAATAAATGAATACGTGATTGGTTTACATATCCTTGTCTATTTATGCAATTGTTATTATCATTGGCATTACTTTCAACTCTCAAACTATCTGTCTAGCTAAATATGTTGGTTATCAGATTGCACAGCAATTCATATGGAGGATATGTGGTTGATTTAACTAAGGCCAGGTAGGCATAGTAGTTGTATTGTGTTATCAGATCATTTGAATCTTCAAAATCTAGACTTGATATTCTCTTATATTTTAATGATAATACTGTTAATTAAGTATTGCCTTAAAATTATTATTTACATTGAATTCATTGGAATTCAGCTGTAGGCATAGGAGACCTGTATCTTAGAGACTAATTGCATCCACAGTTTACATACTTCAAGCTTGACTATTATGCAGTTGTAGACACAACACAAGGGGTCCCCGGGCCTGACAAGGGATGGAAAGGAGTTTAATGTGACTATAAGATGGACTTAATTTTTAGTTTAATGTGACTAAAACTAGACTAAAATGTAATGAGACTTCGTCGACTAAAACTAGACTAAAATGTTCTGAGTTTTCGTCGACGAAAACTAGACTAAAACTAAGCAGGATAAAAATGACTAAAAGTGACTAAAACTAATATGCATTTTCGTCTAAAGACTAAGACTAAGACTAAATCTAAAATAGCTGCCAAAATTAACACTGCGCCAGAATGTCCCAGATCACCAACGGAGAAAAGTCATTTGCCTAGGCAAAGAGGATCTAGGGTCTGTATGAGCCCTGCATGCAAATTATAATGACTGATTGCAGAAACATGGCCTAAAGGGCCTCCCATCTAAGCAAGACCAATTTGCATTTTACCAGACACCCTGCTCTACCTACAGTTCCCTGTTTGCCTTATCATACAGGCTCATGTACCCTCTGAAACAGAATGACCCCCACCACTAGAGGGTGCTAAAGCAATCAACAAAGAGCTCTCTCTCTCTCTCCCTAAAGTGACTATTAAAATGTGCAGCAGAACATGATTAGCTATTTATAGCTTGTTTGACATTTGAAATGGTAAACCATACGTTCTAGGGAGAGGGAGAGTTGTTCTATGTCAGCTGTACTAGGAGTTGGCCTATTTGATCATGTGATGAGCGTTTCTCTGTCAGGCAAATGGACCAGAGGAGGACTTTTTGACAGGAGAGACCAGAGGAGGACTTTTTGACAGGAGAGACCAGAGGAGGACTTTTTGACAGGAGAGACCAGGCACATAGTACACAGAGGTGACAGTGAGGGGCCATGAAACTACAGTTTTACTGTGACATCTTCCCTAGGACCAGAGATACTGGACTGCTTAGTCATTATATACTCATTAATGTCAGTGAACTAATTATACAACCAACCATATATAGAAATGTAATGTAGAACAAACATTGCTAATATCAATTACAACAAAAAACGTACTACATTGCTTACATACACTAGCGCAAAACCATTACAGCGTTTTTGGTTGAAAACAGCAGTTATTGATGTCGTTGTGGTTATTTTTAGATCAATCTCTTTTCCATTGATCTTTCAAAAAGGGAACAGTCTGTACAACAGAACTCTCCATAATTCATCTCGAGTGGCAGCATGGGAAGCTATTCTTGGGCCTTTTTTTTCTCTCTCACGTGATTCACATGGAAACAAAAGCAATAATTCTGCAATGAGTGAAGATTCTTATTACTGTGGGAGTACTGAAGGCTTCTGGGTCCGCTGGATTAAAGGCCCTCCATCTTCTGTCCGAAGTAACACAGGGTTGCACAGCACTGGAGACAAGACAGACACACACACACACACACACACACACACACACACACACACACACACAAGCACATACATACAAATAATAATTTAAAAACACGCAAACAAACAAGTTTGAGGACAGCCATCACTTTACCACAAAGGAACAGAGAACAAAATGTATGCAAAACAAGACACTGATGCACAGATGAGAATGCCTATTCTTCAAAACACAAACGACCAAAAAACACAGATGGTTTCTTTTCACTTCACATCACCATCACATACTATGTGAATGCAACTCCAACGTCTGTGTAGACCATAAGATGCAATATGGAAGATCTGGTAAATGATTTTTACAATAGCATGAACTTTTTGCCTTTTCTAAAAAATTGCTGATAGCATGATGAAGAAAGACAGGAAATGAGGGAGATCTGGAAATGACTTGCACCCAAATATGGTCCGGACTGTTACTAAATATTTTGCTGAATGGGAAAAAAGCCACGTAAAGTGTCTGCTGTGGACAAACCTGTGGTCTTACCTTGGCTCAGTGTGTGTTCTGACCAGGGGGAGGTGACAGGGGTGCTCTCTGATGGTGGACAACCCTCTTAGGTCAAGGGGCGGAGGTCGCGCTGCAGAGGAAACAAAAACATTTGAAGGTCACCTCGTGACTGTAATGATTTTTATTGATTGACTCTGATTGATATGTTTGACTATGATGATATGATTGACTATGTCGTGGCTAAAAACAAATGCATCAACTGGGTGTGAGGTCTGAGATCCTGGTGTTCACATGACCACAACATCAGTGAAATTGCCTGTCAAATCAATTGAAACGGTGATCCCCTATCAGCTCTGCAAAGAAGTCACTGTCATGTGAGGCCATGTGACTAACCATTTCACGACTGAGTTACCAAACCAGGAAATATATTTAAACATGGCACAGCATTAAGTGTGGCGTCACATGCGAATCACAAGTTTAGGCTGTGACAGAAACTACTGGGAGGTTTCAGAAAAAAGGGAACCATCTCTTAATGACTCTGCAGCAATGACCACATTCCGGAGTCATCGAAAAACAACATGACCATCCGCTATGAGGCCTTTTTCAAGTGATAGAACACCCACCACCCCCCACCCCCCCCCAAAAAATCATCTGCCAGTTTATTTCTGTTTCTCCTCTCGCAATCCACTGGTACTTCCTTTTTAAAGCCAAGTGCTGAAATGATTGGCCTTTGCTGTTTTCTGTCTAATAAAAGCTGATGGAGGCAGATGTTCTCCTCAGCTGCTCTCCCAAGCAGCCCTGGGGGAGAGCTGAGACGCAGCAGATAATATGCTGACCTGATCACTGCGTGATTCTGGCCACAGCTCAGCGAGAGAATATCAATTAAGTGCTCGCGCTCTCGCAGCTGCGGGCCGTACGCAACCTGCTTGTTCATCTGCAATTGTGCTTATGCACCGGAAACAGAGCTAACGCTCTCTTGCATTAAGTCATCTGAGAGCTTCACAGGGCTCTGCGGTACAACCGGCGGCTGATGTGAGCAGAAAAAGGGGTTGGTCTTTTTGGATTACCCCGCCTCCGAGGTTTCAGGTCGCGGTTGACTGGTGGAGGCTCCAGGTCGGCCCCGGGGGGAGGCGGCGCCTCTACTTTCCCATTGGTCCTTGGAAACATCGAGGGGCTCATGGGGATGTAGCCGTCAGTGGGCATGTCAACAGTGGTGGCCGGTGGGGAGGCCATAGGCACGTATGAATCATCTGACTGGCATGGTAGAGTGGCACCGCCAGCTAACGAAGACTAGGGGAAAGAAAGAGAGAGAGAGAGAGAGAGAGAGAGAGGGATAGAGAGAGAGAGAGAGGGATAGAGAGATAAAGAGATGGAGCAAAAATATACAGAAAGGATGGAAAAGGGAAAAAATAGAGAGCAGAAAAGATAGAGGGGGAAATAGCAGAAGCAAATGTATGTGAGTTACATAAGTCAAGTGAGCATAGGCAAACTTGATTGGCTGTTTTTCCCCAGCTCCTGCTTGAACATGAACATGTTGGGAACAAATGTTTATTTCCAGATCGTGCCGAAGCTCTCTTACCAGATGGAGACTCGCTAGTTTGATCCTCCTTCTCACAGAGCTGTCGGACTCTCCTGAGAGCACACACACAAACAACTGTCACCAAAAAAGGCCCTTTTATCTCTTCCATCAAAGCTAAAGGAGAACAGCCACGCACAGATGAAACGGCAAACCTTTGAGCAAAATGAGATGTGTTGAATCAAGAGTGTGAACAAAACAAAACTGGTGTGTTTCAGAGAAGCTAGAACAGTTTTCCACAAGTATTAGCTTATTTTCAGCTGAACAAGTCATGTCTTTAGCTGTGGATGCGGTAGTGCATGAGGTGAAGGCATACCCATCCAGGAGAGGTCCAGGCTGGGCATGGATACCCGGTGTCGGAGAGGGGCGGGTGGGGCGAATGGGTGGCCCAGGATGTCGGAGAGGTTCGTGGGCTTGGGGGGCAGTGGGGGCGGGGTGTATGAGACGTGGGTGTCGAAGGACGGGCAGAAGGGCGAGTCAAAGCGGAAGATGTCAGGCATCTGCTGGAGGGAGCGGGGGGAGGAGGTGGCGGAGGAGGAGCAGAGGGGCGGCTGGCCGCAGGGAGCGCTGAAGGGGGTGTCGAGCGCTCGGCCCAGCAGGAGCGGTGACGCGGACGAGGGGGGGCCAGAGGCGGGCAGCGTTGGTAGGAACACGTCCTCAACGACCATCTCCGACGAGCTTTGCTCCAGCGAGAGCTCAGAGTTTGTGAAGCTGCTGCATCTGAACACACACACACACACACACACACACACAAACACACAAACACAACATGTAAATACATGTTATGCATCAAAAGACAACTTATGAACATCTCATTACAGCAGTATTTAGCATACTCGAATAAACAAATAACAAATTAACAAACTGACAAATGGCTACAACGACATACAACAATCCAGTTCTAAGGGAGTAAAACTGCGAGCGGTACCTGGTGATGCTGATTGTGCCCGAGTTGCACTGTGAGAGGATGAGGTAGTCTGGGGGAGGGTTGCTGTCCGACAGGCTGGTTCGGTCCCTGCCTGCTGTGCTGCCATTGGGAATGAAGTCAGTGCTGGTCGTCAGGGAGACGCGGGGAGAGGGAGCAGGGGAAGGCTGTTCGGGTGTTGGAGTGTGAGACAAACTCTCTGCCGAGTCTGCAAGAAAG
The DNA here is from genome assembly GCF_900700415.2 of Clupea harengus. Taxonomy (NCBI): domain Eukaryota; kingdom Metazoa; phylum Chordata; class Actinopteri; order Clupeiformes; family Clupeidae; genus Clupea; species Clupea harengus. The sequence goes on along the minus strand of NC_045159.1, from coordinate 1,642,294 downwards.
ATGAGAGAAAGAGAGAGAGAAAGAGAGAGAGACAGATAATTAGATTTAAAGAGACTGAGAGGGTGAGGGTGAATGAAAGATGCAATAAATATGAATGATGACACCATCAACATATTGAACAATGAGTGAAAAACTTTTTAACTATGTGATTGAAATGATCCTGGAGCCCATCTACTGAGGTAAGTAGCAGTACATTGAGTAGCAGTAGAACTACCTCTTATAACCAGCAGGGGGCATCAGGCTTAGGAAGGGGGGAAAAAATCCAGTTATTCCATGAGAAAGACGCCATGTGTTGTCAGTTTCAGTTCAGTTTCATTATGTGACACCTAAGAATCCTAGGACTCTGATTCATTGAGCAAAAATTCCAGCCATAGCAAAACTACGAGGGAAAGTGAAATGCCTGTACTTGCAATGAAATAACTGATGTCATAGTTTTCGCTGAGCAATACAGGAGAACTTGACTTCAGAGTCACAGAGTCACTAGGTTCCTGAAAACATGGGCGAACCATATATGGAAATGAATATGACATATTCATTAATGAAATGCTCTTTAATGTCAAGTTGTTTGTGTGTGTATGTCTGTATGTGTTAGTGGTGGTGGGTGTGTGTTTGTGTGAGCATGTCTGTATGTGTTAGTGGTGGTGTGTGTGTGTTTGTGTGAGCATGTCTGTGTGTGTCTCTCACTTTGTGTGTGTGTGTGTGTGTGTGTGTGTGTGTGTGTGTGTGCATGTGCTTTTGAGAGGTAACAGCCTAGTCATGCTTGAGAAACTGTTCAGACTCAATTTCAGTCGCATGAAATGGTGCTTTTAATATCTATCGTCATTTTTATTATCTTTCTCAGTATTGGGTAAGCCTAAGGTTAGGACTTCACCTCTGACACATCTAAAGTGTGCGTATGCGAGTGCTGAGTGAGAGGTAAAAGAGAGGGTGAGGCTAGAAAAAAAAAAGAAAGGAGAAGGGGGTGAAGAAGAGAAAGAGATAGAAAAGAGAAAGAGAGATAAAGGAGGGCATATCTCTATCCTACAGACAGTAACACGCCTCTTAACGTCTTAACGTCACGCCATCTTTGGGATCTGGAAGCATCAATCCTGGTAATGCTGCTTTGAAATGCTGGCCTATTTCCACGTTCGGAATGATTAAGTCTATCCAAAGGCTGAAACTGACACTGAGTGTGACATTGTAGCCATCTGTTGGCGCTGGGCTCTTCTGGGCCGTCGGTACCACAGGAGCATATTGCCGGCCTTGTGTGCTGCAGCTGCGTATGGCGCAGTGTCGAGGCTGCGCTTTAGTCATGTGGCCGTGCTGAGCTGAGCTGAGCTGAGTAGGGAGCGAGGGAGCGAGAGAACGGGAGAGAGGGAGTGAGAGACAGAGAATGGACCTGAATGCTAATGTGTGGCCTCGATTAAACCAGGCAAGAGGGAGGAGGAGGAGGAGGAGGAGGAGGAGGAGGCGCTGAAGCCTGTCTATACCCCGTCACCGTGGACGATTGACGATTTCAAGCAAGAAATGATCGCCCTTTCCTGCAGTCATTTACCTGACCATTCCTCTCTCTTTTCCCACACGCAAGCATGACCGAGACCTCCGAGGAGAGTGATGAGAGAAATGATGCACCTAGATGAAAGATAAATGATGCCACTAACGCTTGATATCACACAGCCCCTTACTACAAGGTAATGTTAGGCTCAAGCCACTGAAAATAAAGAGGCTGCAAACTCCTCCTGTGTTACAGGGGAAGCAGTGGTGTAGGTACACAGAACCAGGGGCTGTGGTGTGGATACTGTGATGTCCTAAAATGAATACATGTAGATGTAACAGACCCTTTGTCTCTGAAGGTGATGTGGGACAAAAATACTGGTAACTTCTCAGGATATACCTTTGTTTCGCTCTGGCCTGGCCTAGTTTTTGCTTTGAAGTGGGTTAGTTATAGGTGATGGTGACACATGACCTTCGCACATCCAGTGACACATTACACTAATAACCTTTAAGTCTGGTATTCATGCTTGTGGTTTAAGTGATAGTGGGTACATTTGGTTGGTTGTATGTGTGTGCGTTTGTACACGTGTGAGTGTGTGTGTGTGTGTATGTGTGTAAACGTGCATGTGTATGTGTGTGTGTGTGTTTGTGTGTGTGTGTGTGTGTGTGTGTGTGTGTGTGTGTGTGTGTGTGTGTGTGTGTGTGTGTGTGTGTGTGTGTGTGTGTGTGTGTGCGTGTGTGTGTGTGTGTGTGAGAGAGAGTTTGTGGTTGTGACTCTTGTGCAAGTGTAGGCTAAGGGCAACCACAGTCTTAACAGAATAGTCTTGAGAACGGTGTGACGACAGCTGTTTTACACAGGACTGAAGTGTAAAATACATTGATGTGAGAATGACTCCTTCATTCCAGAACTGAGATGAGCAAGGATACATTAAGACAACAGATAACAGATAACAGAGGATACACAGAAGAAAAATGTGTTTTAACGAAATGTCGGGTGAATCTGTCACCTTTCCAAGCATTGATTTAGTTTTGCTGCTCAGCAGTTACAGCAGCTCAGCTGGCCAAATCAGGTTTACATCCACCACACCAAAGACATCTAAATGCATTCCTCTAGGGATTATATTGCTGTGCAACAGAACTGAAACCTGGCCGGTGGGGGGCCCCAGTAATGGAACAAAGTCACACGCTGTAGTCAATCAGGCTTACAGTCATACCTACATCAACGCACAGTAACATAGAAGCCCGAATCCACTGTATGCCTTTCATCTTTCAGCTTCACACAGAGTGTCAGTCTTACCTGTGTCATCTGGGGGCCCGAAGGTGCAGATCTGACTGATGCTCTGCACCCAGTGGTTCATCTCCTCCTGGGTTTTCGCCAGCAGGTAGAAGACACGCGTGGCCGTCTTCACCATGAACAGGTGATGATTCTGGAACTGGCGCTTGTGCAGCTGCTGCAGCTCGCAGGGCATGCGGACCTCGCACTCCTGCAGGTCGATGGTGCGTATGGGTTTCTTGGAGCCTTTGTTGCGGTAGTACTCCAGCACGTCGGGGTTGCCACTCATGCGGCCCTGGCGCAGGACAAACCAACGCTTTCTCCATGACTGCGAAAGACAGACAGACAGAGAGAGAGATAGGGAGAGAGAGAGAGAGAGAGAGAGAGAAAATCACCAAGTTAGTGCTATGATCAGTGGTTGAATTGTTTTAGTAAATCATTTCATAACATTTCTGTCATACCTGACTTTCCTACATACTTCTAGACAACAGCAAAAGCCTCCAGTAATTTGTAAACAACATTCAGAAAACTAGGAAGTTGAAGAATTTTCCATTACTGCCACCAACATATCTGGCCAAAGCCACCAACATATGCTTGGGATGGGAATGACCATCATCTGATCAGTGACAGGCTAAAGCAATGTCACAGTCACATGATCAGCCACATATTTTATTTTAGAGACTTCTCGGGAAAAGCTATTGAAATGAGATCAGAGTTCCATTTTATGTTTGAGTGCAAGTATCAGTAACATTTCTGTACACCGACAGACGTCAAGCAGTAGCACTTGGCTAGTTCCTCTGAGTGTGGTTTGTGGTTTGTCCTACCTAGCAACTGCTAATGGGCCTACAGGGAAAGCAAACAGGTAGAAAAGAGCAATTTGACACAATCAGTCAATTTCAGAGTCAGAGTCAGAGCAATTTTTCACAAATACCCAAAACCTAATGACGACTGAGTTCTTAAATACTGATTTTTAGTGAAGGGCAGGCAAAGATGCTGGACCATGATGATGATGTCAAAGATGGGAAACTAGAGTCTGTCACCCAGTATTTTTAGAAGGTGTTATCAACACATACTTTCCAGTAGCATGAAAGCTATTGTTGGAAAGCTTGTCATTCATACCTATGCTTGGTCTCTTACAGTGAAACCCACTGTCAAGAACATTTTAAGAAAACTTTTATCTGACAATTGTCTTGTCCAGACGAAAAAGTGGAATTTTTATTTTGTGGCTTTAATTGGGCAAATAACAGAACACTTGTTGGTTTGCTAGTTTAAATGTTTTGTTTGTTTGGAAATGACTTCAGCTTCACCATGACAATCAGTGGGCTATGTGTCTAGAGGATTATGGTAAGGCAGATCTTGAGTCTCTCACCACCATTCTGCTCTGGTCATTCGTCATGGTAACCAGACCACTGCATTTCTGAGCATGCTCAGAAGCCAAGGTCACACGTTGACCTGGTAGTACCTCGCCTGCAGATAATAGGCCCGTTTCTTGTGCTTTTGATATGGTCACTATGAGGAACTGACAGAAGCCTTTCCCAGAAGGGACCTTGAAAGAGGAAGTTGAATGCACAACAGACCATTTTCGTCTGAAGAGAACAAAAAAAACATTTGTCTGAGATTACCCTGCAAGAGCCAAGTAGAAAGACAATGGACTAAAATATGACTGTGACCTTTAATACAACCCATCAACTAAGACTACTAAGTTTTCGCCATCTGCATGTGACATATACTTCCACTATTTTGGGGATTATGAAAAAAGTGTAAGTGCAGATAATGGAACAACTGTGTCTGGTTTTTGCACCAGCAAACACATGCAAGAAAAAGCATGCACAGGATATTAACCCCCAAGAGTGTGACTTTAGATTCGATCTTGACTTTGATATTTACCACATCAGTGCACCAGTGTGGTTCATATATGGTTAATTCCCTCGAGGACCACTCTTTTCAGGTCTTGCTTTACTATAAAGTAAATTCATACATTTTTTACACCCAGTAAAAGTAGCACCTTAAAAGCTCTGTATTTTTTATCTGTCCCTCTTATACTGGCACTAAGGTAAGTCATGATTAATTTAGAGTCTATGGAAACTGACTGTCGACAAGATGGCCAGAAAAAGCGCTTAAAAATGAAGGTTACAAAAAAGCACTGAGGAAAGTGTTGCGGTACTGTCAGAGGAAGAACATCTGAAGCAAGACTTGCATGATCCATTGAGGTATTGTGTGTGTGTGTGTGTGTGTGTGTGTGTGTGTGTGTGTGTGTGTTATGCTTGAACTGATCTGGCAATGAAACACAACCACAACATGAGTGTGCGCTCCATGTGAAGGCTGCACTCGAGCCGTACGTAAAAACAGCTGAGTTTCGTTCTGACCTTGCCAGTATTCAAATCCACTATAAATACAAGGCGCATTACAACATGTACACACATGATTATACACACAAGGATACACATGATCACACACAAAGGCAGGCAGGCAGGCATGCACACACATAAATACACAACATTTTGAGTTCTTTGAGGCACACACACACACTCACAAGCAAACACACACACACTCACAAGCAAACACACACACACACACACACAAAAAATACATTAAGACAGACAGACACATACACACACTCAATATACAAATGCAGCTACAAAAGTCAAAACTGCCTGAAGCAAAGACATAAAGATTCAGAAAAAATAAAGAACTAAATATTTAGAAAAAAACTAAAGAAATAAAGAAAATGACTGTGGACTTTGTTGTTATAACCTGCATGCCTGCCTGTTGTGCATACCTGCATGTTGTGAGTGACCAGCTTTAGGGAGACTTTCAGCTATTTACCAAACATGCATGTCCGTGTGTGTGTGTGTGTGTGTGTGTGTGTGTGTGTGTGTGTGTGTGTTTCAATGTGCACTCTCTCACACAAATGATGACCCCCTTCTCTCTCCACTTAGACACAGGAAGTGCTCAGAACTGTGGTGACAGCAAGTTCAGTTTTGCCTGGGGGATCACTGACAGTCTGACTCATTTCTGCCTGCAGGGTCACCCCTAACTGCCTGGCATTGACATGACTTCCCATATTGTGCAACACACCCAGATTTCGCAGAAGCAAAGCTATGTGTGTTAGCATCCCCCGTGTAAGTATGTCTGTGTATGTGTGTGTGTGTGTATCTGTTTGCTGTATGTGTGTGTGTGTGTATCTGTTTGCTGTATGTGTGTGTGTGTCTGTGTGTGTGTGTGTCTGTGTGTGTGTGTGTGTGTGTGTTTACTGTATGCGTGTGTGTGTGTTTGTCTGTGTGAGAGAGTACTGTACATGAAGATGTAGAATTCTTGTTATGGGAAGACTCTCAAACATAAACAAAACGAAACTCTCTGTTCAACTCCAGTTTTAAGCCCTGAACCTTGTCATAATACGGGACACTGTTTGTTCAGTAAGGAGTGAAATAGTTCAGTGTGTACTAAATTAACATTAAATTAATACACATACTGTATGTATTGTATGTGAAAATGCTTGTAGCAAAGAGCACACCAACACTAGCCTTCACCCAAAACTGGGTAGAAGGCTGTTAGGAGTCAACCACAACAACATCTCCCACTCAACAGAGAGACTCACAAGTTCCCAAAGTTAACACTGCATGTGATAAAAGACCTGAGCAACACAGAGGCTCACCAGATCTCCAGTCAAAATAGTGTGAACAAATATGCAAACAGGCGTGTTTACATCTGCTGAAAATGGTGAAACAGTTTTTTTTGCAGCTGCACGTGTGTGTATTTGAACAGTGTGCTGCATATTGTTGTTTTAAATAAATAATGCCTGTGGCTTTTGTGTGTGTGTGTGTTTGCTCTCAGTGAGTGAGAGGACAAGATGAGCAGGAAGTGAAGAAGCAGGGAAGTAGGCAGTTCCTGGTAAATAACATGGGAGGTAACTTCATATGAGCGAGAATGACTGTCACATAGGCGGGCACGTACAGCATCACACTGTTGTTGAACATCAGATAATAACACAGATAAACACCAGGCAAAAAATGTATCACGATATAGACAAAGCATTGTCATCATAACATAGTTTCAGTCACAATGGCTGGCATGATACTGACAAGTCGCACAACAGGGTTGAACACAGCGCTGGACACCACGACAACCAGTAAAGATTATCTGGAAAAAGATAAGCATATTTCTGCTTGTCTTCACAAAACAGCCCTTTAGGATCCTACTAGCTAAAACATTCTTTAGCCAACAAATGGTTCTTTGTTTTGAAACTTCCCTTTCCCTGAGGGTTCTATACAGTTCCGTAGGGGTGCTATGCTGTAAACCTGACTGCTCAAAGGGTTCACAAATGGTTCCACATACGATTGTGAATTCTCAGTAGAAGCTCTAAGGCATTGTTCAGAGTTAAAAGCCCCTTTTCTGAGAATATAGAAGCACAACAACCATGGTATACAACAGGTAAATAGAACAGCACTCCATGAAGACTCACAACAACACTGTCAGACAGCAAGCACATATTGTCATGTGACTAAGCACTACACAACACAGGGCTGACAAAAGGACATAAAATTGCCAACATCATGCCAATGACACAAGTGGACAGTGTAGACACACACACACACACACACACACACACACACACACACACACACACACACACACACACACACACACAACCCAACCAGTACTAGGAGCTACTGCACAGCAAACTTAAATGTAACTCAAATCCTACATCACAGACTAACATAGCCGGCAGGACGTCACTGAACCTCCGTCAGGAGTGGAGCTCTGTGGCTGTGGGGACTTTTCATGAACACGGTTTTAACCCTGCTGCAGCAGCTCCGGGCACTCCACCAGAGTATGTCAAAACGCATCACAGTAACATACACATACACACAAACACACAAACATATACACACACGTATAGCTACACACAAACATGCGCACCCGGTAGTGGTCCCTATGTGTTTACACTCACGTATCTCGTGTTGAGCTTCTTCTCCGGGGGGGACTTGGTGAGCCAGCCGGTAAACACCACATCATCCGCACTCATGTCGCCTGCTCACGGAATCCACAGTGTGTGCATGTGCTTGCCTGCGTGTGTGTGTGTGTGTGCGTGAATGTATGTGTGGTCTGACTGTGCTCCAGCTTGCTCTTCAGTGCGGATGCTGCCACTGCTGCTGTCAGACTGAAAACAGAGCAGAGAGGATCCTGTGTTCAACCCCCAGCAGCCTACAAGAAGGAAGTCATGCCATTGATCACACGAAGAGACTCAGAGAGAGAGAGAGAGAGGGAGGGAGAGAGGGAGGGAGAGAGTAAGAGAGCGAGCGAGCGAGTGAGAGAGAGAGAAATAGAGAGAGGGAGGAAGGGAGGGGGAGACAGAGAGGTGTGCCTGTTCGTCTGAGTGAGAAGGGCGTGTGTGTGCACGCATGGGTGTGAGCGTGTGTATCTCTGTGTCTCAGTATGTGGGGTGTCAGTGGAGGAGGATTTCACAGAAAAGGAAATTCGTCCCCTCCCTGTAACGGCACAAATGTTGGGGGGGTACTTGACCTCCAGCAATACACAGGGGTGTGTGTGTGCATGGGTGTCTAAAGGTGTGAATTTGAGCATACATTTCTGTACTGACTATATGCTGATTAATGTTGCTATCAGCTGGAGCAGTAGTAGCATTAGTAGTAGTAGTAATAGTAGTAGTAGTAGTAGTAATAGTAGTAGTTATATGAATAGAATTAGTAATAGTAGTATTAGTGGTGGTGGTAGTAGTAGTAGTAATAGTAGCCTAGTAGTTCTATGAATAGAATTAGTAGTAGTAGTATTAGTAATAGTAGTAGTAGTAATCTTAAAAGTTAATGATTATAATTAGTAGTAGTAGTAGTAGTAGTAGTAGTATTAATGGTGGTGGTAGTAGATGTAGTAGTAGTAGTAATAATAATAGAATTAACAGTAGTACTACTGGTAGTAGTAGTAATAATAGAATAAACAGTAGTAGTTTTAGTAGTAATTGGAGGAGGAGGAGGAATAGAAGTAGTCGTGGTGGTAGTATAAGTAGTAGTATTAGTAGTATTCTGTTTCACCAAAACAGAAAAAGAGACAAAATTAAAACAAAATATATTTTTTTTATTTGATTATTCTGAGGGTTGTGGGAAGTTCCCAATGACGTATTGCCATCTAGTGGTCAAAAAAAAAAATGGGAAAAGTGGCAGCCAACGTTTTGTAGAAGCAATGCTTTCCTCATAACAGACAGAAAATAATGCAAAGAGGGGCAACAAGAGTCCATTTCAAATTGTGTAATCAAGTCATCAATTCACGTCAGCTGAAATCACTGGCATCTAGTGCTGACTCATAACATTCTGCTGAAGGTGGCTGACACAGCCCAGCAAAGCATGAAAAATGAGTGCTATCACGTCATACTGTGACAAAGCAGGACAGCATTGTTTATGCATCCTGTAAAGGTTAAAGAGAATAATATGTGGATATTAAACAGCTTTGGCACTAATATGGCAGATGGCCACTCATGTAATCAAGTCAGAACAAAGTGAGAGGGACTGCCTAAAATGTGACAGTACAATCACCTTGGTTTGTCTGTCATGGTTGAGTGCCCTTGGATACACCCTCCCCTTGCCACATTTTAAGAAAACTACTGCCATGAACCTTCCCGCACGTTCTGTTAGGCAGTCTCTCTCTCCTCTTCCCTTCTGCTTGGCAACCCCTCACATTTCTTCTGCTCCTTCTCACTGATCTTTAAAGGAACTGTACATTGTTTTTTTCTTTTAACCTGTTCTCTCTTTTCTAGGAACGTAGGCCCTCTACCTATATCTCCTTTTGTTTCTGTCCAGCCGTCTGGCTTCCCTGTCCTCTACTCTCCCCCCTTCATCACTTTACCATCACAACTCTACGTCTCTGGCCTAAGAAGATGGCACATTCCGTCAGGTTGTTTTCAAGCTTTCCTCCTGCTGAAGGAGACTCTCCCCCTCACTGTCATCATTCGCTTGGTCCTGGCTCTGCAAATACTGTTCAACAGTTTACAATCTCTGAAGCATGGATGAATTGTTACATGTTCATTCGTTATGTCTTAAGCTCAAGATAATACAATAGGAAGATAATAATAAAGACGTTGGACTGCATTAAATGGGCTATTTTCACTCTGGTTCTAAATCAGTTGTTTTGACATATACAAATCTACCATTTCACTGTTTACTTGCAGCGCATTCATCTGTTATCGCGATAATTCAGCTATAACATCGCGAGATTGTCAGTTTTGTGGAGGGGGCGTGTGCCTGGAATGTACTGTCTGATAGTGACGTAGACGCTTATTTTGCCATGTATAACTTACTGTCTGATCAAAATAATTCAGGATAAGGACCTGTGTGTTGGCGTAATGTCTGACGAAGAGGTACCCTCCACTTCCCGCGATGCCAAGCAAGAGTCGGAGGAGGTAACGGGGAATGAGCATGCGTTATTATCCCTGCTTTGTAGCCTACATAGATGAAAAACACACCGTGCAGAAGTTTGCTGCTTTTCAGCAAATGGAGAGAATATGGCGGGAAGGCGGAGCGCACAACTGTACAGCTGCAGATGTTGAACGAGGCACTAACGTCATGTTGTTTATTAGGGCATTTCGATCTGCTCTAGCACGCAATGACAACACTTGTGGCAGGAACAGGAATGGCATTATCGCGCTATTATCATGTGGTGGGAACACATGAGAGTCACCGACTTGTAACTATGTCTGTCTGATCTCGAACGCCACTGCAATAACGTTAGCCTGCATAATCTAGACCCACCACGCAACCAGACACCGTCATTCGTACGTCAGTGGTAGTTCTGTCAAAGCACTCCATAGCTTGTTTCTGCTTCCATACAGCCGTCTTTGGTAGGTTCATTAGGTTGCACCAGCGCTGTGATATGCCTGGCCAAACAATAACATTTTCCTTGAGTAGAATTAATGCAGACAGCGACCTCGGATGATGTCTTACAATTAACTTTGATGTCAGGGGAGTCATGCCAAATTGGACTGAACTGGGATAAACAAACTCTCAAAACAAAAGGAAGACATCACTCAGTAGGCTAGGTGTAACACTACTAGGTGCAATGTACTGGCCTTTGGCTCAAACTTGATAGACATATGTGTCTGTGTGAATTTGTGCCTTGTCAGGATGAACCACCCTTCCAACTGAAGCCTCCACCCAAGTCAACAGTGAAAGAGGGCACTGTGGACCCTGAGTATGAAGAGAAGAGGGTGAGCTGCACTGACTTATGAACTTAAATGAAGCTACTTTTGAGTTGCGATACATATTATAAAGGTCCACACAACAGTAGCATGCACATGACATAATGTTTTTTGAAGGAATCATTGCAGTTATTAAATGCTGTGGTTTTTAATATTTGGACAGGTGAGTGTTTCAAATAAGAAAGCAGGTGAATAGACAGCATGAAGACTACATTGTGCTTTAGGTAACACTTCACTTGAACCCTGCGTCATAAGACTAAAATATCCACGTTGTAATCTTGTCATGCCAGATGTCGTATGTGGCTGTAATATAACAGTCAGTGCGCAGTGATGTAGCTAATCTGTGCTAATCCAGCTAATGTAGATAATCTTTGACTTTATGATGCCATGACAGCTCAATGACATGTGACATTAAGATGTTATGACATATACAATTCAGAGAACTGTCAATTGACAATTACGATAATGGTAACATGACACTATCAAATCTATGGACATCAACTGTTATGATGTCTATGACATCTGCCATAACATGTTTATGACATGGTTATGTCAATCTTATGTAGCAGGGTTCAGGATTGAAGTAAATTGATCCGTTCAATTTTCATGGGAGTTTTTCTTTTAACCAATATCTTACTGACTTAAATAGTCAGTACTCCACAGCTGAGGGTTTTATAGTTACATTATGAGTTGTAGACCTGTTACAGATTACAACGTCAGAGTGGTACTCATGAAATCAACAAACGTAATAATTACTTAAGAGAAATTCATTATATTTTGTATCTATTTCCTAACTGTAATGGCCTGAACTGCCTGATAATTCTCTGTTTGATCTGCCCCCTTCAGAAAACGGACCGGGCGAACCGCTTTGAGTTCCTGCTGAAGCAGACAGAACTCTTTGCCCACTTCATCCAGCCGGCCTCCCAGAAATCCCCCACCTCACCCCTGACAGTGCGCGTGGGTCGACCCCGCATCAAGCAGGATGAGAAGCAGGACCTGCTGTCTGTGGGCGAGTGAGTCTGTCAGCTTCTGTGGGTTTTTTCTCTGAAGTGTATGACCTGTTTGAGGACGGTGGACTGGTCCTGAAGCTGGCCCGTGCGACTAATGCGCTACTCTCTGTGCCCGCAGTAACCGTCACCGCCGCACAGAACAGGAGGAGGACGAGGAGCTGCTGTCGGAGAGCCGCAAGGCTGCAAACGTGCTTGTGCGCTTTGAGGAGTCCCCTTCATGTGCGTGTCCTCTCTCTCTCTCCTCTAACAGTCTCATGTGCAGGGCTCATCATGTGGACTTATTAAGGCTTTGTAAACAGCTAATAGACATGATTAAGTAATGTGTTATTGATTAAGACATTTTAGGTACTTTTTAGGATTTTTTCCCTTACAAGGCCAATGTGAATCTTAAGGGTGAATCATTTTGACTGAATCTTTAAAATGTTTAATCTTTTTTCGTTAAGAAGCATCAAAATGTTTCAGAGCTAGTTTATGTAGTGACTGCAATGACTATAATATAGCCAAGCCTATAAGCAAGTCATTGCTAATACCATTCTTTTAATATCTACTGACCATAACAGCTTTCCTGTGCACGTGTGTGTGTTTGTGTGTGTGTGTGTGTATGAATGTTTGAATGTTTACATAAATAAATAGATGTGAAAAATGGAGCTTTGAGAGATTACCAGACCCGAGGCCTGAACTGGATGATCTCTCTCTATGAAAATGGTATCAATGGTATCCTGGCTGATGAGATGGTAAGAGATGCTAGCTAAGCTGTTTATAGAGACGTCTTTGTCTTCTCTATACAATTTACCGTTTTAAAAGTAGGGATCTAGTTTGATCACTGAACCTACATATAGGCTACTAGGGGAGCAAAACTAATGTCTGCCACAGATGACACTAGCTTGGACAAATTGATAATTCTTTTAAAATTCTTTGATTTAATCTAGAATCAGCATGAAGTAGAATTGTTTGGTGCCCCTAATCCATGTGATGTGGCAGATGTGTCTATTGTTGCCTATTAGTTTAATGTGTGTTCAACAGGGTTTGGGAAAGACTCTGCAGACCATAGCCTTGCTGGGCTATCTGAAACACTATCGCAACATCCCTGGCCCCCACATGGTGTTGGTGCCCAAGTCTACCCTGCACAACTGGATGAACGAGTTCAAGCGCTGGGTCCCCACTCTGAAAGCCGTCTGCCTTATCGGAGACAAAGACGCTAGGGTAAAACACCCCCCCACCCACTCACCCTGCCCTCTGTTGCGTGACCTCTCCCTCGTGTGTTTGCAAGGGTCAGGCGAGACTCGTTCTCTGTGTGTGCTGTGTGTATAGGCGGCGTTCATCCGTGACGTGATGATGCCGGGGGAGTGGGACGTGTGTGTGACCTCCTATGAGATGGTGATCCGGGAGAAGTCCGTCTTCAAGAAGTTCAACTGGAGATACCTGGTGATCGATGAGGCTCACAGGATAAAGAATGAGAAGTCAAAGGTGGGAGGATTATTAGAGATGTCTTTATGATGCCTCTTAAATAAACCAAAAAGCAAATGCTCCTTTGTTTTGAAGGTTTGTTTATTTATCAGTACTATAACAGTTAAAAGATTATGTATTAAATTGTTTGCATACTTTTCTCCCTGTTTTTTTATGCAAATATGTAATTTTAGTAATGGACAGACAATTTCTTATAATACACATATTTGTAAATAGCGTGATTCAGTGACCACTATACCCATTCTTTTATCACTCTGTGTTTATGTGTTTTTCTTTTCAGCTGTCGGAGATTGTGCGTGAGTTCAAGACAACCAATCGGCTTCTTCTGACCGGCACGCCCCTTCAGAACAACCTCCATGAGCTCTGGTCTCTGCTCAACTTCCTGCTCCCAGATGTCTTCAACTCTGCTAATGTGAGTCTAACACATACACACACACACACACACACACACACACACACACACACACACACACACACACACACACACACACAAAAAGGTCATCTTTTAATGACATGGAATGATTGCTGCCCTACCCTGAAATCAGCCTGATCATTTCACTTTTCATTTTTGATGAGCTCAGTCAGGAATATGGGGCTCAGTAAGCTTCATCACACTCAATAAGCTCTTAGTGTTTGTGTGTGTGTGTGTGTGTGTGTGTGTGTGTGTGTGTGGTTGTGTGTGTGTGTGTGTGTGTGTGTGTGTTTGTGTGTTTGATTGAAAGAGGAGAACAGCAGGAGGTGATTTTGTGCTGTGCAGAGAGGTGAGATGATGGCTTCAGATCTCTTTTCCTCTTCTCTCTGTTTCTCCGTCTCCCTCTCTCTCTCTGTTTGCTCCTCAGGACTTTGACTCTTGGTTTGACACTAATAACTGTCTGGGTGATCAGAAGCTGGTGGAGAGACTGCATGCAGTAAGTGTTACATAAACACCAACACTTCACTTCACTCTGCCTCCCTGCAAACGTGAGATGACAGAAACACACACTCACACACACACACACACACACACACACACACACACACACACACACACACACACACACACACACACACACTGCTGACAGAGAGGTCTGGCTGTCTCACTGGGAGGAATCTGTTGGGTTTATGTGGATAGGTTCTGAGGCCGTTCCTTTTGAGAAGGATCAAAGCGGACGTTGAGAAAAGTCTTCCGGCAAAGAGGGAGGTAAAGATTTACCTGGGACTCAGCAAAATGCAGCGTGAGTGGTACGTACCCCTGATACCCCAAACCTCTCCCAACTGCCACAAACACCGTCCGTTGTTTTAGAACTCGGATTTCGCTGGATTCAGACCAGTGACAGAGCTGGTGTGTACATGTCCCCTCAGGTACACCCGCATTCTCATGAAGGACATCGACATCCTCAACTCGTCCGGTAAGATGGACAAGATGCGTCTGCTGAACATCCTGATGCAGCTGCGTAAGTGCTGCAACCACCCCTACCTGTTTGACGGGGCGGAGCCGGGGCCCCCCTACACCACAGACACCCACCTGGTCACCAACAGCGGCAAGATGCTCGCCCTCGACAAGCTGCTCCCCAAAGTGAAGGAACAAGGTTGGTTGGGCACGCAGGAATGCTGATCCCCTTACTCACCCATTAAGCCACATTATTCACGTGTCTGGCTGCTGAATGCAGATTTTGTAAGGTGGAGTGAACTTTTTATTTGATGAAATAGTCACAGCTGATATAGGTGTTAGAGTTAAAGGTAGCTCTTAAGTGTTCATAGGTATTATTCCCACTGCAGACTGGCCACTTTTATCCTCTAACTCTCACTGACCTCCGTGACCTGGATTTGGTGTAGTGTGGATGAGTTCACTGTTGGACAGAAATGAACATGCACTTGAGAAGACAAAGGGAGCGTGACTCTGCACTTAAAAAGACTCAAAGCACATCGCTGGGATAATCTGACGTCTGATGCTCAGCACTGTTCAGTAGGCATCGGGGAGAGTCATTGCAGAGGTTTAGGGAATCTGTCTGCAGTCGGATTCTCTTTCTCAGTGTCTCTCTCTCCCTCCTTCCCCCTCTTTCCCCCTCTCTCTCCCTCTCTCTCTCTCTCTCTCTCTCTCCCTCTCTCCCCCGCCCCCTCTACCTCTCTCTCTCTCTCTCTCTCTCTCCCTCTCTCTATCTCTCTCCCTCTCTTTCTCTCTATCTCTCTCCCTCTCTATCTCTCTCTCTCTCTCTCTCCCTCGCCCCCTCTATTTCCCTCTCTCTCTCTCTGTCTCTCTCTCTCTCTCCCTCTATCTCTCTCCCTCTCTCTCTCTCTC
>NC_045159.1:1614090-1624090 GCF_900700415.2 Clupea harengus | reverse complement strand
CCCCTTAGACAGCGGAGATGAATGAACGAATGGAGACGCTGGGCGAGAGTTCTCTGAGGAACTTCACCATGGATACGGGAGCGGAGACCAGCCTGTACAACTTTGAAGGCGAAGATTATCGTGAAAAACAAAAGGTGCAGCCGCAACCAGAGCCGCCCAATGTTTTGGTCTCAAATGTCCTGCATAAATGATCAGAAGTACTGAATAACTGGAACACGCTTCAGTTATGGAAACAATAGAAACAATTATGAAAATTCAAACATCAAATAATTTTTCATTTTTGTTTGTTTAGGTGTCTGTGCATGTGGGTGTCTCTGTTGCTTGTGCCAGTTGTGCGTATGTTTCTGTTTGAGAGGGCATGTGTGTAACGTAACGTAACGTAATGTGTCGGTAGTTCTGTATGTCTGTCGGTGCATGTGCGTTTGTTTGTGTTTATGTGGATGCACGTGTAACCCACCTGTTTGCGTTCCTCAGCTGAGCATGATGGAGTGGATCGAGCCTCCTAAGCGGGAGCGCAAGGCTAACTATGCTGTGGACGCCTACTTCAGAGAAGCCCTGCGAGTCAGTGAACCCCGGACACCCAAGGTAACCCCCCCCCCCAGTAGACTCTCCAAAGCAGGGTAAAGGTCTATGTACTGTATGTCACCCCGTTGCCTGTATGAAAGACTGTATCTGTATCTGTTCCCACTGTCAGTAATCGAATTTGCAAGGACACTGTTTTGGTCCTCAGTGTTTCAGGGGGAAGGTGCTAATGAAGAGAACAGGCTCATGTGTTCAGTGTGCCATACGGAGTGTGGGAAGTGAGACTTGAGTGTGCATTTGTTTGTTTGTGCTGAAGGCTGCTGGTGCGTGTTTAAAGCTCTCTGTGTGATGTTCCGTAGGCCTCCTGCGTGTGTGTGTGTGTCTGTGTGTGTCTGTGTGTGTGTGTCTGCGTGTGTGTGTGTCTGTGTGTGTGTCTATGTGTGTGTGTCTGTTGGTGTGTGTGTCTGTGTGTGTGTCTATGTGTGTGTGTCTGCGTGTGTGTGTGTCTGTTGGTGTGTGTGTGTCTGTGTGTGTTTATGTGTGTGTGTCTGTTGGTGTGTGTGTCTGTGTGTGTGTCTATGTGTGTGTGTCTGCGTGTGTGTGTGTCTGTGTGTGTGTGTGTGTGTGTGTGTCTGTTGGTGAGGGTTTATCTGTTTAAAGCTGTGGGCTCTGTTGTGTGCTTTAGGCTCCCCGGCCCCCTAAGCAGCCCAACATCCAGGACTTTCAGTTCTTCCCTCCACGCCTCTTTGAGCTGTTGGAGATGGAGATCCTCTTCTACAGGAAGACCATTGGATATAAGGTGTGTGCCTTTGTTATTATGTCTGTGGAACCTAAAGGGTTAGACACTGATACTGAAGCGGGTTTCTCTCATTATAACGTATGCCTTTTAAAAAGTTCCCAGATATATATATATATATATCTGTATATTTTACTTTTTTTAATATTTGATATTTCATTTAATAGCTTCGTTAGAAGGCTATGGTTTAGGGAAAATGAATGCCTTCAGAAATCAATACTGTCAGTATTGATTATCTCAGATGTAACACAGACATGTGCCATGACTTTCTCTTTCTCTCTCTCTCTCTCTCTCTGTCTGTCTCTGTCTGTCTCTGTCTCTGTCTCTCTCTCTCAGGTGCCCAGAACTCCAGACATCCCCAATGCAGCCCAGGTCCAAAAGGAGGAGCAGTGCAAAATCGACGAAGCCGAACCTCTTTCACCGGAGGAGACAGAGGAGAAGGAGAAATTACTCACACAGGTACACACACACACACACACACACACACACACACACGCACAGACACACACACACACACACACACAAAGAGACAGACAGACACACGCACGCACGCACGCACGCACGCACGCACGCACGCACGCACGCACGCACGCACGCACGCACGCACGCACACACACAGACACACACACACACACACACACACACACACACACAGACGCACATACAGCATACCTGTCTGTGTCCAGCATGTACACTATGTTGTTATTTCAAGGGATTCACTAGTTGGAACAAGCGTGACTTCAATCAGTTCATCAAAGCCAATGAGAAGTACGGGCGTGATGACATAGACAACATCGCTCGAGAAGTTGAGGGCAAGACTCCCGAAGAGGTCATAGAATACTCTGGTAAGACGAGTGTCAATACTTTGCGATGTTACACGACAACTCTATCTGACCCAATATAGAAGAGTGACTGCATGTGTCCACTATGTTTCACGGAGCAGCAGTCTTTTGGGAGCGCTGTAACGAGCTGCAGGACATTGAGAAGCTCATGGCCCAGATCGAGAGGGGAGAGGCTCGCATCCAGAGACGGATCAGCATCAAGAGAGCCCTGGACACTAAGGTCAGCCACTGGTCAATACACAGGAGATTTCACCTGACGCCGTTAAATACTTTGTTGCCCATGTGCGGTTAATGTTGAAAATGGTGGTTTGTGGTCAGTGATTATAGTAATTAAGCACCACAAGTTTTCGTCTCCAAGGACTTCCATTGGTTTTGTTCGTATTGCGAACTGTACTTTGTGTCTGAGCCTTAACGATGTGGACTTGGCATTATTATAAGTAGATGGAACTGCATTTTCAGATGACTTACCCTGTGTTTTCACGGCTCTGCTCTGCGTGTTGTGTGTTTCTGTGTTGTATTGGCATGTGGTTCTGCGTCTCTGGCCACAGATAGCGCGGTACAAGGCTCCGTTCCACCAGCTGCGCATCCAGTACGGCACCAACAAGGGCAAGAACTACACGGAGGAGGAGGACCGCTTCCTCATCTGCATGCTCCACAAGATGGGCTTTGACAAGGAGTACGTGTACGAGGAGCTCAGGCAGTGTGTGCGCAACGCGCCGCAGTTCCGATTCGACTGGTTCATCAAGTCCAGGACTGCTATGGTGAGCCGGCCACCAATGGAAGTTTTTCCTGTGTGTGTGTGTGTGTGTGTGTGTGTGTGTGTGTGTGTGTGTGTGTGCGTGTGTGCGCGCACGTGTGTGTGTGTGTGTGCGTGTGCGTGTGTAATGGGGGCTCATGAGGCGTATTTCGGTTTGAACCATCAGCATACCATTACCATACATTCAGCGGGGGGCAATAGTTTTAATAGGTTGCAGTAACAGCATTCTGGTGTTCAGCTGTAATTTGCACAACCCCACCTTTGTGCATATAAAACTGCATGTAAAAGACAGCAGAGTAGGCACACAGTGGCACCAGGGCTGGCATTAAAAGGCCTTTGAGAAAAGGCCCATGTGCTGCAGAAATGGCAGGTTGTGTGAGGTGTTGAACATGCCGGTGCTCCCCTCTGTGCTTTGCAGGAGCTCCAGAGGCGCTGTAACACGCTCATCTCCCTGATAGAGAAGGAGAACATGGAGATAGAGGAGAAGGAGAGAGCGGAGAAGAAGAAGAGAGCACCAAAGGGACAAAGTGTAAGATATCACACCCAGCAGCCTGTCACATCAACACAGAGACAGTTGCAACATTGGCCTGGTAGAAACTACCGACTTATACGTAAGGGATAATGTATAGTCCGACGATACTGACAGACGGACTTTATATTATCCTGCATCACCGTTACTTGCCAAAATGATAAAGGACATGTTTAAGTGATTGTCACGATTCGGAAGGCAGAGACCCAATCGCAGACCAGATGCAGGAACTGTTCAGGTTTATTTACAAAAGGTTAACAAAATAAAGTCCAAAAGGCAAAAACACAAAAGATCCGGGCAAAAACTAGAATTCCAAAATAACACAGAAGACACAGAAGATCCCAACTTAGGGACCCAAGCACTGGCAAGGCAACAATACAGGAAGCAAGGAAGCAAGGAAGCAAGGAAGCAAGGAAGCAAGGAAGCAAGGAAGCAAGGAAGCAAGGAAGCAAGGAAGCAAGGCGGAGCAGGAATACATGAACGCACAAGGCTAATTGAAACAGAACTCTCACCATGCTAGTATGACGAACCAACATGGAACAAAGGACAGACTGAACTTAAATAACAGAGGGGGAACTAGACAAGGGGAATTAACAAGACACAGGAGGTACCAATCAGGGAAACAAACAGGGTGAAGATTGGGAACAGGTGAGGGTAAAAACCAGGAAGTGGCAGAGGGCAGGTGGGGGCGGAGTCTCAGGACAAAGACAGACAACACATGGCCGGACAAGACAAACACAACAAGCACATGACAACATAAACAAACAGGAAAAAGCACACATGTCAGGAATCAGGTAACACAAAAGGGAAACAGAGCAGGATCCTGACAGATTTTGATGCCCTTTCGTGACTTCCGCTGAGAAAAAATAGTTCTTTGCACAAATAGAACTTTAAAGTTTCAGGTGTTGTCTTAGAAGCGTAAGATGTGACTTAGAAGCGCAAAACCATTATAAAGAAATATCAGACCTCTGAGCGTTGGGGTGGCCCATTCAAATCAGTGGAATTTTTGCACCATTCTGAAGAGTTGATCAGAATGTATGATGCAGCTTCTCTATTGAATGATCATATCACCCAAAGCATCTACATATTTATACTTTGTGTAAGTCATGACATACAAAAGTTAAACCATATATTATTGCTTGTCAAGCATAGATTTCATCAGTTTCAGTGACAGTGTTTTTTATTTTACATTTGCTAATTTTATAAACAATGTGTTTGTGAATGTGATTGTGCTGCTGGAACAGTTGACAGTTGCATAACGTAACCTAGGCAACTACATGGATGAAAACACTTTGTTCTACGAAAGAAAGGTTTAACTCTCCTACCACCTGTTGGATGAGCAATACATATCGTCTAACAAGGCACAGGGCAGCGATTCTCAACCAGCAATGACCCACTGACATTCTGGCAGACATAGGCAGACAGTTACACTCTACTATTAAAATATTAAAGTTCCTCTCCTGGCATTGATTAAGCCCCTAAAAACTCATCTCTGTTCTTCAAAATGACATATATTTTTCCCCTCATGGCTTTAAAATGGCTTGGATGTAGCTCTACACCTTTGCCTCATTTAACTTTCGCAGATCTATGAATGCAAACTAGTCCCATCTCTTATCTATCTGCCTTAGGCTTGAATACATTATCAAACAGCTAATAATGTGTTGCTAATGTTAGATAAACATTGGTCCTAATCGGCAGCTCTGACTTAGCTAGATTGAATTGATAAATATCCAGATGTGGCTTTAAGGAGAAAAGAGAAGTAACAATGTGTTTTTTTTTTAAAAGAAGAAGGAATATACACAACTTAATTGTTCATGTGGCGTATTACTATTCGTCATAACACCACTAGCAATATTAGGCTAAAAACGTCAGCTACGCAAATATCCTTGTGTGACAGAAATATTTAATCCTACTCATCCTCCTCAGATAGTACTAGTTCATCAAGTTGGTCATCTCATTGTCCTTGGGAAATCTGTTTACACATGCGTAAATACCCGACGTCAATGTTGGGAAATCTGTTTACACATGCGTAAATACCTGACGTCAATGGTGGGAAATCTGTTTACACATGCGTAAATACCTGACGTCAATGTTGGGAAATCTGTTTACACATGCGTAAATACCTGACGTCAATGTTGGGAAATCTGTTTACACATGCGTAAATACCTGACGTCAATGTTGGGAAATCTGTTTACACATGCGTAAATACCTGACGTCAATGTTGGGAAATCTGTTTACACATGCGTAAATACCTGACGTCAATGTTGGGAAAGCTATTGGAGGAGAAGCGGTGCCAAAAATGTGCAGAATAGTAATAATAATAATAATAATAATAAACATAAACAGTAAGAAGAACAATATGTGAATGCAGCGCAATTACATAATTACTTGTCTTTAGAACCTTGATGGGTTACTTCTGGTGATAACTCACTATGTTCAAAAGCAGGAAGTATGTCTGAAATGTCACGGGTCAGTGAGCCAGAGTAGATATGTCAGGCCAGCATGTATGCAATATACAGTGACAGTATGTGCCACAATATCAGGGAACAAGGTGTTCAGTCATATTTTCACCATTGGACTTACAGTGACAGCACACACATTTTGACCCTCCTGGGAGTCATCTACAGTGAGCTCAGCCCTTAGGGGTGGGAGAGGTTTTGCAAAGGCCAGCATGCCAAAATTCTGTATGTAGTACTTTGGGTCTATGAAAACTTTTGCTACACAAAACAATGTTGATTACTGTAAGTTTCGTATATTCCTTTCTTCATTGCAATACAGAGGTTCTTTTTTGAAAGGAGGTGAAAAGTCTATGATCATCAGTCTCGTGATTGAATACTGTAAGATTGCTTGGTTCACAAACGATGTTTGTGGGATGCAAGAAGGTTTGTCATTGTTTATCAGTAGGCTGGCTACATAAGACTTGTATGACATAGAATTCAGTTAGTTATAGACAAGTTATAATAATCAGTCATTGTTATTAAAAGAGATAGACAGTAAAATAAAAATTTGGATTTTGACTGCCTTGTTCCTAAACAGTGACATAAGGCATTTTCATTCTGATGGCAGTAACATGTTCATTGGCATAAATATTTACTTTTGAGACATTAACTAAGGATCGAACAATTTTACTAATAATAATTTGAATTTTTTTTTTATGACAGTTTGAGCACAGTAGCACAGTACACTTAATATTATATGAAGCACTTTTTAATTCACTTAGCCAGTTTTAGTACACAGAAGGTTCTTTGTGTAATGCATTGCACAATGCCTTTATATGGTGTATGAGTCTAAAAGAGCTGTATAAATGATCGCCTTATTCCAGTGTTTCCCAAACTGGGGTACACGTACCCCCAGGGGTACGCAAAGGGACGTAGGGGGTACGTGGGGAAAAAAAATGTATTTGCTTTTTTAAAGTGAAACAGCCCATTACATTTTCAAACTGAGCGATAATGACATCTTAAATAGTCTGAATAGCCCAGTCGCAATGCCAAAAATACACTCATGTATACATTGTAGTGTTCAGTGAATTAATTACACTGCCAACTGCTGGGGGTACGTAGCTGGAGATTGAATATCTGAAGGGGTAAGGGACTGTAAAACATTTGGGAAACGTTATTCCAATTGTAACTCTTTGCTTTTTTTCCACTGGCAGACCCACAAACGGAAAGCAGAGCAAGACTCTTCAGCACGGAAGGAGAAGAGAGCCCGCACCTGACGGGTCAGGGTCAGGGTGCTCTGGAGTATTATGACTCATTCACACACACTTACCAACCAGTCCACTCGCTCGCATTTCCGATAATCCCATTTTCTGTGCATGAAATGTATGCAAAAAAAAAAAAGGAAAAAAAAGAATAAAACCAAACAAGTAGGTGTGCTTGGCTTGATGTTCACCTGGGAGGTTGTGAGTTTGAGCCCCCCCCCCCCCTTGAGACCCCCCAGCCCCTCCCCCTTGAGACCCATGGCAGACTGTGACATCATAAAGACTTCATTGTGATTGTGTGCGGTCGAAGCTGAATCTCTGAGCCAATGAGATGCTGTGGTTGTGATGTAACATACTCATGACGGATGGATATGTGTTAAGCCCCTTTTCTGAGCGCGTTGCATTTACAGTGTGCTACTACTCATATCTTTCTCATGAAACTCTGCGCTAGCATAAACTCCCTGATAAGAAAAAATCAAACAAAATGGATCTGAGCAATCATTTCGCCACGATTGGCGCCTATGCCGACTGCAAGGCCTCTGATTTGTACGGGGTTTTTCTTTCCCACTCTTTTTATAGCCGTTTGATGCACTTTGAAGAAAAACAAGAAGTTAAAAAATTTAATCTGATGTCTTATTGATTTGGCATGCGGAAAAAAGAAAAGGCAGTTTTATGTCTGTTTGTTGTGTTTCTGTGTTTGCCTGATAAGCTGTTACGTACTTCATCTTGTATTACCCACATGACTTTTGCACATATCTCAAGCGTTTTTCTACATTTCATTGAAAGGGTCATATAAGCTTTTTACATATTCATATTTTAATCTTTTCATGGTTTCCCCCTTTGTATGTATTAGCTCCGTGCTATTAAATAAAACCAAAATTGATTCTTAATGGCTTTTGGCGTATATGTCAGGAAAATACACAAAAAAAAAAAAAAAAACATTTCCGTCAGAGCATAATTTTGAATATCTGCTTGTGTTACTCAGATGGTAGACTCTTAGCATCTGATGGTATAGCCATCTTGTCTCTCTTTGCAGATAAAGGAAATGTCCTGTTGTAAGAACAGATCCTGTATTGATTCCCTCTGTGTCTCAGGAACACCATTATCCTGCCGAGGAAGCTGTGTTGAGTCCAGTCTTGTGGCCTCGTCTCTCTCTGAATAATGAAATGTAGCACGTGCATTAACATACATGCTGCCTCTTCCGCAGGGGGACTGCTATGCTCATGAAATGATTTAACACATTAACAAGTCTGTGTTAGCAGATCTTGTGAAGTTCCACACATTACGCTAAATGATGCAGAAGCCCCATTACCAACATTTAGTCTTTTCTTTTATTAACCGGCCACATGGGGGAGCTTTAAGTCTATCGTAATCCTTTGCCTGAACTGTCCTAGTGGTTCTCTATGTCCTTGTGACACGCTGATTTTGTTCATTTGGCTTTAAATCATTTTTGCTTGTTAAAATTACAGTGTAGTGGGAACTAAACTAATACAAGCCTCATACAACCCATCCGTGTAAATCACTGAAGAGGGTGTCACCAACCTGTCATGTCCTTATGCCCTCATAAATGCCCTTATATGTATTTCCTCTAAATCCAAATGTATTATCATCCTGTAGACATAACAAGATAAATATGTTGAAAAGGCATCTGCTGGATGTATTTTATGTTTTCCTCTTGCATCTGTTTGGATAAGCTCTTCAGTAAAGTGGAGGGGTGACATTGACTCAGATGAGGGTATTTAACAGACAGGCTTGCCAGAGTCTCTGGTTGAAGTGTGGACAACCGGCCAACTGGCTGCAGTGTTCAACAAAAACACTGATGCAGGCTCACTGAAAATGCAACCTGAGCCTGCTGTGACCATCAGCTATGCAAAACTGAGATGCTACACATTGAAGCCCTTTATACTGACCTTGATCAGGGTAATTCTGCTATGTTGACATACATATCTGATTTTATAAGCATGTGAAAGACAGCATTGCAGGGATTCTCCAGTGCATTTCCATACCTTAGTAATGGTTATGGTAAACATGATGTATTTCAACAGAAATGTTACATGGTTTGGTATGGCGACCTTTTAAAATGACTCTCACTTGGTGAGACGACATCCTTAAGGTTGCCAGAGCAGCCTGGCAGATCCTGGCATTAGATATTTCTATTTGTTTAGTTTTTTTCCATGTGGATGATTTCTGTGTGGAGTCCAGAACAACTGTTCCACTCTCAAGAGTCAAGGCTATAAACACACATCCCCCATCCTCCCACAATTATGGTGTCAGTAATTTGTAACATTTCATTATTTATTCATCATTTTTTTAATTTAATCTTTGAATTTGAATTTCAAAAGGGAAAAGTGCTGCTCTGCCAGACAATACACCAAGGGGCGTTACTGAGCCGCACACTCAGGAGTGGATCAGGTGCTGGTCTGACCACAGGGGCTGCCATCTGGGCAAGAAGGCAGCACTGTATATAGTCATAAACTCACTAGAAGTATAGTCATAAACTGGGTTACCGATTACTAGTTACCCTGTTTAAATGTAATAAGTAATGTAACTATTTTAATTGCTACATCAAAGCAACGTAACTTATTACATTTGATGACTTTTTGATTGGCAGACGAGAGGCGGTGCAAATTCAAACAAGAGAACCAATCGAAAACCAAAATTTGAGCGCACACTGCCAAATGATTAGCGCCTGTCTAGACGGCGAAAAGATTCAAAGCAAAAGTTATATTCTTATAATCACAAACTCACAAGGCTCCACCAATCTGCCCTGCTCCGGGCCTGGTAAAGCCTGCTCCCTATTGTAGAACTCCCCCTAATCACTGCCTAACGAGGCCCTTTGAGACCACAGTCACAT
>NC_045159.1:1569090-1609090 GCF_900700415.2 Clupea harengus | reverse complement strand
TTGATGGACAGGTACGCGCTGTGACAGGGAGGTGTGTGTTGTGACAGATGAGACTCAGACGGCACGGCAGGGCAGACAGACGGGGCCACTGGGAGGAAGACGAGGGGTCCCGTCCTGCCAGTTGGGTTCATCAGGGTGAATATCAGATGAGCTGAAGGGAGGGCATAAGGTGGCGGTCAGCAGCGCCACAACACAGGTCCCCAGCGATGATGTCGGCAAGCAATCCATTTTGTCGAGAGGTGCTTGTGGCACCCTGTGTGGACAAAATGTAAGATGGGCAAATATGTTTCGTGAGCAAGTAGGTCCAGGAGAATTTCTGCTTCATTAATTTGATGGACACATAATCAGAAACAGTGGTGACAGTACTCTTTTGACTTCTCTGTGTCTCATCTTCAGCAAACCTGCTAAGTTTGACCGTTAGACTCCCCCATAAATATAAGGATGACGTATGCAAATAAGCTGATGTTGAGTCTTTAGCCAGATGTT
This sequence comes from Clupea harengus, assembly GCF_900700415.2. NCBI lineage: Eukaryota > Metazoa > Chordata > Actinopteri > Clupeiformes > Clupeidae > Clupea > Clupea harengus. The sequence continues at coordinate 1,608,604 of NC_045159.1, read as the reverse complement.
TTAAGAGAGCTTTTCTCAAAAGGAACAGTACATAGACTGAGTATGTGTGTGTGAGAGATAGTGTGTGTGTGTCAGTGTGTGTCAGTGTGTTTGTGTCTGTGTGCGTGTGTGTGTGTCTGTGTACGTGCCATCATTGTTAATCTCCATGGGCATATATGTATCCTGTCTAATCCTAAAGCGTGAGATGGCAGAGTTTGCAACATGTCGCTATGGGATGGCTGAAAGGCTTCATCTCAGGCGCATGCTTGTGCATACAGTCTGTGAGAGCATACCTTTCTGTGAATGCAAGAGTGTGGCAAAGTATGTGGTCTCGTGACTTGGTGACCGTCTCTCCCATTTAAGCTGCCTTATACTTTATAGAAGTTTGTGCAGAAAGTTATGTTCATTTTGAGCAATAATTAGAGCTGTACTTTGTGTGGTTGTGTGGGAGCTGGTAAGATTGCAATGCAGTCTGGTCTCTTGGAGGACATGTCCTGTATACTTTGTATCTCACACCGCAAATGCCACCATATGTTTCCAGGTGTCAGCATCATACACATAAACATCTAGTAAATACATCTGTTCTTTGCAGTCCTGTCAGTTTGGCTGGCAAGGTAAGAAACTGATCTGTCAAGAGACTGAATCTTAATGAGTTTTTGGAATGGAATGGAAGTTTGCTGATTACAGTGAGATCTTTCAATGCACACCTGAAGGGCCTTCACCCATATTCACCCCCTCCTTCTACAGTATGTCTCCATCTATGGGCCTCCTAAACCACTAACACCCTGGAGCCGAACTGCACTATGCAACACTTTGAAATGTGGGTTATTTTAACACTGACAGATGTTTCCCGAGGCAAAAATTGGTTACTTTCATAGAAAGAGCAAGAACAAAGCATGCAAAACATATCTTTGCATAGCTTTGCATCAAGAATGTTGGCATTATTTATTCATAATGAGGGATTATGTATGACCTGAGACTAGCGCTCTGATCTACAGAGGAAGAGAATAGTTCTTGGTTAAAATTCTTTTAATCATAACCTCTGTCTACGCTACAAAATATGGAAATCAGTGTCAAGTAATCAGGCCTTGAAACGACATCCCCTTTGAGGGTTTTTATAGGAAACATAATGTAAGATGATCTCAGTCCAGTAAATTGCATATAATTATCTTATTATGCACCCTGAATCATTATAATTACATGGTACAATCTTGGCTTTTTCCTTTTTTTAACAAACAAGAATTACGATTTGTGCATCCCCTTCTCAATCTGATTAGTTTGTCTTTAGTTCTGTTTAGTTCTGTCTTTTGCTCCAGTACACTTTCTTGGACTCAGACCTGCAGCATGCCTTTGGTAACCTTCACCCATGTTGTTACCTATCGTTCATTCTGCCCAGTGTCTTTCACACATCCAGTTCTGACAGTGGAAAGCCGCACTAAAGCTCTCCCCTCCTCTCTTGTCTTTAAGGGAGATCTCGCTCCCCTCATTAGGGCTTTGGCTTGGCCGTTTTACCCCCGACTGAGGTGACAAGGCTTAGTAAGAGTTTTACATCCCCCCGCATCGATCCGCAGATTATCTCGCTCCCGAGCTCCACCTCTCCACAGGGTCGTCTCAGAGGCGAAAAAAAAGAGAAAAAATGTGGGAAAAAGACTGGCGCTATCCCACAATTCCCTGCTCTTTCACAGGGAGTGGAGATCAAATCAGTACGGGAGTGAGCCTGACATCTCACTCTGTTTGTCTCTTAACCCCTGACGGGCACCCTGCTGTGGTATAATGTGGGTAAACTCCGCATACAAAGCACCACAGATGAAGCCTTTAAAAAGAGGCCTGATCGCCGCTTGGCTTCATGCAAAACGGCAGTTTGTAAATCATCCTACTCATAATTATGAATGTCTGCGAGTCTGTGAAAAGAGGTTACAGGTCAGACGTCAGTGCTTGCACTCTACAAATCCTACAGAAAGCTAAATCCCTATGGCATCAGCTTGTTAATTTTTCACCCCTCCCCGCCTACAGCATGTTTAATGACTTTGTTGCAGCTCTCCAACTGGCTTTGCATCAGCAGCTTACAGAAACTTCTCAAACTCAGACGGCATAATTTAATAATTTCTGAACTAGAGGTCTGCACGGGATGGATTTTTCAGTCCCGGTCCTGCAAGATCGTGTCCCACTCCGCAAAACTATGTAAGATTTAGTACTTAGTCTTGAGCTTGTTTATGTAATGGGTTATTTCTTGCTGCAACATTCTGTACTCTAAGAACAAAAAAATCAAATCAACTTTTATTTCATTATTTACATATATTTCTATTTTACGGGCGTCCCGCAAATGATGTCTTTCTCCTCCTCCAGCACACACATCAGTTCCGACCTTCACCCACACATTGCAATCCAAATAAGTCCCGGCCGCCATCTTTGGCGATAGGACCCGTGGGAGTGTAGGCCTCTATTACGAACCAAATGATCAATAAGTATGGTATCATTTCTCATGTCTCATTAGCAAAACTTTTGAAATAAGTTTCCCACGGACTTCCGTCAGCCTCAATCCAAATGTTTCATTAGAATCAGATATGCTTCTCCAAACTCCTCCTCAGACAGAGCGAATGATCACATGAATGGTAAAAGAAAGTCTGGCTTGAAAAGGGGGAGCGCAGAACAAAGGAGTGATCTGAGGGATGGTCAGGGAGTTTGAAGTGGCAGACATTTCCAAGTAGTCCTTTGAGATCGCCTTGCAGCCTTTCGACATTTTTTTCGAGTTGAGAACTTAGGATGCAAGGCTGATATGATGCAAAGGTGACTCAACCGCAGCCAAGAGAGCTTTAGCCCCGGCTCTGTGTCGATCGGTATGATTAGCCGTGGGGAAGCAGCTCTGGAGGCGTGCTTAAATCCAGGTGAAATCTCATCTGCGATTCCCTCACGTCATTCAGGAAGAGCCGGATCTCCTGTGAAGGATGCTTTGATGCCCTTCGTCTGACATAGCTCCGAGGTTGAGGGAGGGAATCAAACCGAGGCTGCACCGAGTTGGTTAAGCTTTAGCCTCTATACTTCATGTTCCTTTTCTGAATTAATTCACATGTTTATTTCAATTATTGTGTGAATTAAACACATTTTAAATAGGTAGCCTGGGGGTAAAGCTTCCTATTCTCTTCGACATCATTCAGCATTGATGTGAATTTCACATCTGTATGTGTGAAGCAGGGGGATGTTTTTGATGCGTTTCACACTAAAGTCTCTCTCTCCCTGCTGTGAAAGTCTGCTCTGAGGCAGATAGTCCCTATGCTGTACTTTAAAGTGAATATTCATGATTACATGGTTGCTTGAACATATGAGGGAGTGTAGGAATGTTGTGTGTGTGCCGGTGTGTTTATGTGGCTGTGTGTCTGTTTATAGTAAACGAGAGACAAAGAGGGAGGGCAAGAGAGAGAGCAAAAGGGGGAATGCGTGTGTGTGTGTGTGTGTGAGAGAGAGAGAGAGAGGGAGAGAGAAAGGGGGAGAGAGAGAGAGAAAGAGAGAGAGGGAGAGAGAAAGGGGGAGAGAGAGAGAGAAAGAGAGAGAGGGAGAGAGAGAGGGAGACTGGCTGTAATGAGAGCAGAACTTCTATCATTCATACTCAGCACATTTTCTGATTCCCTCTTGAGTGGTGAGTCCTCCCCTAAGAGTCCTCTCCTCCTCGCCCCCAAATCCAATAAAGCAGGGAATCAGCCCTCTAACCTCTCCTCTCCTCATCCATCTGTCCCCCCCCCCCCCCTCCCTCCCCTTGCGTTCCTCCCATCCAGCTCTCCTCTGCACCGGGAGAGAAAGTGCTCTCCGTCTCCATGTCCCTGCGCGGGATCAGCGCGGCCCCCTCCCCGTGAAGCCGCTGTAAGCCCAGCTCGGCTGCTCATCCTCTCTCCCCTCTGAGCTGCTCTCCTGGGTCCCATCCCAGCGCTCGCTCCTTTGCAGCCTGTCAAAGCAGCACCAAGCACAGAGCACTGCATGGCAGAGTCCCTACCAAAAAAAAAAATATACATATTCGGAAATATTTTGAGTTGTTCTGTTGCAACCATTTTGCGATAGACGTTATGTTGAACAGGTTTTACAAAAATGCAAACCATGGCAACCTTTTTAAAAGACTGCCTAATATATCTATTAAATTGATGTTTTCAAGTGTGAAAAAAGTGTGAGGAGCAAAATGATTCAGCAGAAGTGGTGCTGGTGGCATCGGAGAAGATGTGGGCTCGCTCATCACTCTCCAGCATAAACAGGAGCAGAGGAACGGTCTGGTGTCGTTCCAGAAAACATTTGTCACGACACGTAGGTGCCGTTAGCTACGACAACTTATCATTCACAATCCACATCCACAACCATATCTAAGTTTTATTGGACACGAGGAGTCTGTGCCCACCATCGATTCTGCTCTTATCCTACAGTGTAGATCATATCACTATTCGCCCATTGATCAGTGACTTTCAGGATCTGAGGACTGTATAGCATAATCACAGATGGATGGCTTTTTGCCTAAGGAAATGGACAGAGTAAAACTTCTGCATGCTGCATGCGAGGGGTGAAAACATGCTGTGCTCAGCCGACTGGATCCACACGGACCATCTCAGTTCTGATCTCCTAAGAGCCTCTTAGGTCCAGGTTTTAGGTTTCAGGTACACTGAGCAAGTTAAAGAATTCTATATCAGCCACATTACTTTTTCTTGAAAGATTACATTATATGTAGCGTTAAATAACACCATAACACTGGCATTTTTGTGAGTCTGACACCGTCTCCTGTACCACAAATACAATGTACAATGTGTGATTGGTAAATCAAAGCACTGGAAATGCCTTTAGTGGATCCATATATACTGCCTCTGGTCTGATATTCTGATAATATGAGAGAGAAGAATGGCCAACCCCTTCACATTGTGTACTGTCGAATATAGCCATGTGTCCTCTCATCCGTGCCGTCAGTCATCCATGTAGTGGTCTGAGCACTAATATGCCTTCAGGAAGCGCGAGGCATGTGTGCTCATCTGGAACACTAACAACATCACACCTCGCTCACCTCACGCCGACCCTCTCCTCTGTTAGAAAAACAGCAGGACCAGTGGAGGGGAATAGACACACGTTAGATTTATGTAGAGACTACTGGGTTTGTCTAAGTGTATGTCAAAGTGATGAAGAGTGACGGGTTCTGTGAGACAAGCCAGCACCACCACCGACATGATAAGCTATGATATTAGAACATAATTACAGCACGTGTTTTATCCCAAGCCCCTTTCTCCTCGGAGATTGCACACATTCTATTGCTGTTACTCAGTGCGTGAATGTACAGTTCAAAAAAGGAAACCCTTGGTTCAGCTGTGCAAGTTCTGCACTGTCACATGAGCTGAGAAACTGACACACAGATGAAAGTTTCCTGCAAATTGTAAAAAATCTTTTTTTTAACACATCACAGTCCTCTGTGCAAAGTGACTGTAATGAAGCTTTTGACTTTGGGAATAAGGTGACAAAAGCAGAGGTACCTGCCAAGGCTTAGAGAGCGCTCTCTTTGGCAGCCGCCAGTGGGGCCGTCTGTGCCACGGCAATGTGTCTGGAGGTTGTTGCGTTGCGAGGTGCTAATGTGATTGGGCGCCCCTTTGATTAGCGCCGCTGCTGATGCGCCGGCTTTGATCGTGTCAGGGCGGCCCTGGTGGAGAGATTACTCCGAAATCACCAGTGAGGCGCGCTGGCGGACGAGGGATTTGAGCAGAGCAGGAAGCGGGGAGCTAATTGGCGTCTGAGCGGAGTGGAGAGGCTGCTGGAGCTATGGCAGCCTGTTTGCATTGGGCTCTAACTCGACCTCCCCCATGCTATTTTTTTCTCACTTCTGTCATCTCCCTTCTGTTCTGGAAATGTTTAGCAAACTTGCTGGTTACTTGTGTGCGTTTTTTCTTTTAATTTTAAGCCAATTAAAAAGAATGTTAGTAGAGGGAGAAAGTATATCCTTCAGACTGGCATGTTGTGATGGCATTATGACGTTAAAGTGTGTGGGCTTTAGCTATTTTGCCACTTTATCTTTTGCTATTTCAGCTGCCATCTGAAGTTCTGATTTGGTAGACTTCAACCTGGACCCAAACCATAGTCCCTATTCTCACCAATCACAAAGTTCTTTCTGTAGTAAAATGAAAGGGTTCTTTCTCTACCTCTTCCTTTCCTAGTGCTAATGGCTGCCAACTCTGAGCTCAGATCTTTGCTATTAGTCTGTAAATGCACAACATGAGTATTTTGTGAGAAAGAATGATAGGTAACATTGTCATCAAAACACTCTTATTATGGGTTTTGGATTATGACAAACAACTTTTAATTGTCTGAGATGTGTTCAGCCAGTTTTCCACAGAAGTTCTGCCCATCAGATTTGTCAGAGAGGTTGCCCAGTGTAGAATCAGACCTCAGTCTTCATTGCCAGATAGAGCCTTTCTGGCACCCATGAGGGTTGGCGCCAGACTGTCAACTAAGACTGGCATTTGAGGAATGTGACTGCATGACATGGGCTGTTGGTCCAGATTCATCAGATATGTAGACTGAACCACTCAGCTCCACCAAAACCTTTTAAACATTCCCTTTGTTCTAGAAAACATTACAAAAAAATGTTTTACGCATGTAACGAAAACATTTTTTATGCATTTCACATTTTTCCTGTTTACACGCATAGTACTTTGTGTTTATTGTTATGCCTCAAATTGTAGTTATTTAAACATATGGCATGTATTGCATTATATTATATCGCACTATATCGTTTTCTGTGAGCCTTATAATTAACATTTGTTCTGGTTAAGCATTTGTTGTTATCCTTGCTCCTGGCCTAGCCCGTGATTATCCTAGCTCCCATAGACACACTAATTAACTTAGTCACACACTTGAAGACTCAAATTACTGATTGTGTTCCCCAGTCTGTGTGCAGACAACCTGACAAGCTGATTTGTTTTTCTCTTTTAAAATCAATAGCAAATATCAAAGTAAACAAAGGGCGAAGCTGTCTGTAACTAGCAATAGAAGGACTACTGTTGACTGAGTCCTGACTGTGTTTTAAAGCCCCTGCTGAATGACTTGTCACATACTGCAGAGAGGACAAAGAGTCTTTAAACATCTGGAGTGTGACACAGCCCTCACTGCAGGGGTGCCTATCTGTAAGGTTCCTATCACACAGCCCTAGAATTTTATGGGCAGTAGAATGGTGATAATGAGCTTAAATAAATGTCATTGGTCACACATTCAATTCAACAGTCCCCCACTCAACCCCCCCTCATCCAATGAACCCCCCCCCCCCCCCCCCCCCCGCCGCCACAGACACACACCTATGTGCACACATACACACACATACACACGCATACATCATGATGATGGACACACAGTTAAGCACACGTGTGTGAGGTTCTTAAACATATTAGTCCTGTGGAGAAAGAGAGTGAGAGAGAGAGAGAGAGAGAGAGAGAGAGAGAGGGAGAGGGAATGTGACCTTGGATGGGTCATTAATTAGATGAAATGAAACTAAGTCCCATCCTGCAGCCAGCCCTGGTCTGCTCTCCTGGGAGGCGGTGGTGTGAGGGAGCATGTCTTATCTGCAGATTGGGCCCTCAGGCCTGGCCTGTGACGCCACGTTTGTTTAATGCAAATGAACAGTGATAAACTGAGCTAATGTCGCACGACAGACTGAATCACCACAGCCCCTCTGTGGCCCTCCGTCGCCTCACGAAGGGGCTCTTTTTTTGACAGGTAAGAGATGGCACATAATGTTCTCACACGTTGACAAGCGCAAGTACGCTTGCGTGCGGACATGCACACCCACACACCCACTCAAGGAAGTCTTTCTTATAGCGTTACACAATGATTCCAACCTTGGAATTAAGTATGTGAAGAATCGACGTATTTTGACAAAGGTCAAGTCTCTTTATACTTCCACAGGAAGTGGCTCATCAGAGTGCCGTGACATATGACATGTATAGACACTATACTAACTTATTGTTGTGTTCCTCTACACTATAGTCACTCTATCTCCACTGAAAAAACATCTTCCTCCACAAGCCCATTTCTTGGAGGAAAAAAAAGGACGTAAACATAGAGTGTGCCCTGAGTTCTTCTGTATAGCAGTACACTATATTCTTCTTCCATTTTGCATGCCTACAACTGAATCTCACACTGTGCAGTTAAAGGTTTTGACTAGATGATTCAAACAAGCCTTTGGGAGAAAAAAAAAAACTTAGATCCTAGATAAAGACATTCTGATACTTTGGTATTTTTCCACAGTAATTGTGATCATTAAATTGCGGAAAAAAAGCCTGTTTTTGCATGCTCACACACTATCTGTTCCTGTTCTTTTTTCTAAGGGCAGAAGAGAAGTTACGCTGTCATTTCTCCCCTGTTTTTCAGTGGCAAAGCGGGGGCACACAGGAAAGACATGCACCGCCTGCAGAGCTCCTGGTTATTCAGGCACGCTGATGATTGACATCTGTCTTCTTCTATCATCTCCGATCATGATGAGCCTCCTGAAGTATTTCTCGGCAACAGTCTCCCTGGAGACAGGGGCTGCGAAGCGCTGCGTTTCCCTTGAAGGCAATTAAACAGTTGTGCTTGATTTCTCATGTCACTCTCCAATCTGGGGACCCAGATGTTGGCTTGTGCTTCTAACGTTCCTTGCGAATAAATATTTACAGTTTCCACATGGAGGAAAGACTGCGGGGTGAGTATGGAAGATGGAGGAGAGGAGAGAGGGACCCCCCCACCCCAACCCCCTCCTCCCCCACTGTCTCCCTCAATCCAGCTCTAACCTGGTCATGTATAAAATCCAGGCGTTCGCTTTCCTCCAGCGGTCTGTGCCGAGGACGGACGGGGGGTAGATTGTGTACAGCTGCATGCATTTGTTCCCGTGACCTGGATTTTTTTTTGACTCTGCCACATATCCTGTCAGAATTCGTCCCGTGATTTCTTTGACAGGTTGTCATGGTAATATGCCGACTGCCGAGCAGCGGCGAAGCAGCAGGTTGGCAGAGACGCCCCCAGGTGTGCCTCATGTGTTGCTGGACATTTCTTTTTATAAAACGTTAGCAGCGTATGGACACAATGCTGTGCTGTCTGTGGCCAGGTTTTGCGACCATTGTTCGTTGGTCTTGAAACTGCCCTTGTGCAGGATGAATGTGTTGACTCCAGGAAATGGAAATGCGGCCGACTGTTGCTCTCTGTGTATTTGCCTTCCATTCGAGTGTGAAGCTAGTTTACGCACGGCGCAGCAGCTGCTGCCACCGACTGGGTGTGCCCCTTCCTGTTGAACTGAATACATTTCACTCGTTACACCTCATTAGGCCTTTCCTCAGAGTCCAATTGTTAATGCACTCACACGACCAGCCCCCTTTTTTGATACCTCCACTCTTCTCCTCCTTCCCCTCCTTTCCCTGCTTCTCTCCAATGATGCTTCTTAACCATCCCTTTTTTTCCTCCTTTCTCCCTGGTTTCTGTGCAGCGCTCCCCCTCTCTGTCTGGGTGCACACAGGTATAGGTCATTCCATTCATCATGGTGTCAGCGCTGGTGCCATGTTAAATTAACCATGCGGTTTCCTCATAGCGACCTCATCTAATAAAAGCAACCCCCCCCCCCCCCGCCGCGCAAGTCGCCGTGTCTTCGTCTTGCTCCGGAGGACCACCCTGGGGGATCTCATTCCACCGCCCGCCCTGTTGATGTGTAATTTGGTTATGCTGCATAACCCGATCAGGGGCCGCGGACTCTTAATAGCATTCTCGGGCGGCCCCGCTGGTTTCGATGCAGTCAGATAGTGGAACCACACTGGGAATGGTGCAGGGGGCAGGGGTGAGGTGTGGGTGAGGGAACCTCGAGGACCAGAAGTGCCCGGTCTCCACAGAATAAGGATCCATTTATTCTGAAAACTAGTAATTCACTGTGAAATTGCTTAATACGTCAGGCACTAGAAGCCACCTGCAAGAATCGGCAACGCCGTGAACAGCACTACACTCCTTTTCGGCACTGAAAGAGGCTTTACTGACAAAACGGTTACATGAATACATTTGCTCGCTGCTCTCTCTCTCATATTTTTGCACCTCCAATTTTCAGAAATAAGTGGTCATTAAAAAAAAACAAAAAAACCATCCTGCTCAAAACAGAGAGGAGGGGCCAGCCCAGAAGCCTGCTTTCGCCCGGCCGTTTGAGATAACACTTCTCTCTGGCTTTCACATCTCCTTCAGGCCCCTTTCTTCTGCTCGTTTAACACCGAGTGCTCTGAGCACAATGCTTAATGACTGCAGCAGGAGTCCAGGTCTGCCTCCGATAATTGTTTCGGCGGGTAAATGAAGCCTTTGAAGTGATGAACGAGGCAAATAAACTGGTATTTGGAACTTTAATTGAGTCCACAGATGAAGACACTGACTGACAGGAAGTGGCTACTCCAGCCTCCCCACGGGTAGGAATAATTACACCGGACTGAGAGACGCACTCACATAGCTCCACCCACACAAATACACACTATACAGATACTATACATGCCAAACATTAAATGGTTCTGTTAATGTCCTCTTATTTCATTTACTATTTTAAAAACGATGTAATACTCATCATCATCATCATCATCGCCATAACAACAACAACAATAATAATAATATTTATATTATAATTATTATTATTATTATTATTAATAATAATAATAACAATAATAATAATAATAATCTGTTTGGTACAGCATCATGTGAGCGAAGGATAATTTATTCAAAGTGGGACTGATGGTGGTGCTTCTAACGTCCTCGTCTTCCATCATCTCGTGTCCGCCCACTCTCCAAGAGTTGGGTCCAGCCAGATGGCGATCCTCGGTGGAGGCGAAGAGATCCAAACTAGCAAGCTGAGGTGAAAATAACATGGCGAGCCTTGGCTGCAGAGGGCGAGGGTTCCTGCCACCTTCACTGCTGGGAAATAGTGGGCCTCATGTCTTTTTTTTTTCTTCATCTAATAATTAGTGCCATCATTTTTGCGACGTTTATCCAGAGGCAACATTTGCTCAGTTGCTTTCAAAGTGGAGTGCTAGTGACATAAACTGACCATGTTTTCCTAAAGGAGAGTCCAGTCCTGCGTGCTGCTATTTCACAGGCTCAGGACTGTCTAGTCTTGTCAGTACCAGCATCCTGCAAATCATGTGGATTTATTTTCGGACTGACTAAATTGAGTGCGGCTGTTGAGCACTACTTGCCTGCTCTTGGTGAAGTGCTGCTTTGAGAGACTCTTCTGAATGTGGCTCCTTGCTGTTTTGTCAGCCTCATCTGGCCTGCTCTTGATGCCTAACCCCCGGTTCCCTCCTGGTTTAAGGGTGTTTGATGGAAGAGGTCTGTCCGGTGAAGAAGAGGTGGCAGAACTCACAGTGCCAATGAGGTCCTCTGCCAGACAGTATTACCGGCTCGTTTCATGCCTGTTCGATGAACATGTTGACTTGAGCTGTCGAGTTTTAGCGACCTCCGTCAATTTGTTGTCAGCATCTGTCAGCTTATGTTTGCCATGTGACAGAAAAGGAGGGTGCAGCAAGCAGGAATTTCTAAGTGATTTTTTGAACCTGCGTGGTGATTCCATGCCATCCTATGGTCTACGAAAACATTCCTGAACATGTAAGGAGGCGGACAGGCACACGACGTAAACATACTACAGCTAACATTTTTCCCTGTGTACGAAACAACCAAAACAATATTGGTATATACTACTCACAGAGCAGTTATGATATGTAGTTGTTTTTAATTGCCTCAATATGTAAACAATATTCTAAGCAGTGTAAATAATGTACACTTTCAAATAATTCCACAGTGCTATGAAAGTGACTGCTGAAATGTGAAATAATAGATCTCTGGCGTGCCTCATTTAGAGAAAGAACACTGAGCTTTGATGGATTTCATGTATAAAATATATACATATATAAAAAACATATTTAGGGATCTATTTGTCTACTTCTCCATGTGTATATTGTATACACATCTACTGTATCCACATACACAAACAACAAGAAAGAGAAAGAAAGAAAGAGAGAGAGAGAGAGTGAGCGAACTGCGTGAGATAAACAAGTGTGTGTGTGAGAGACAGTGTCTTACAGTGTGCGCGTGCGTGTGTCTTTGTGTGTGGCACACAGTAGGAGGGTGGTTTCTGAGATCTGCACTGAATCGTCTGGTCTGTTCTGAACTCTCTAAGCTGCAGGCGTGGTGGTCAAATCCTCTCCATGTGTCCACACCCCCCTGCCAAGAGTTGAGCTGTCTTTCCAGCTGGACGACAGAGAGAGAGAGAGAGAGAGAGAGAGAGAGAGAGAGAGAGAGAGAGAGAGAGAGAGAGAAAGAAAGAGAGAGAAAAGGAGAGGGAGCAATTGAGAGAGGGGAATAAAGAGTGATGTGCGAGATGGGGAAGAACAAAAGAAAGAAAGAAAACATGGAATTGAATTTCAAAGTTTCTCTGCTTGTCCTGAATATTAAAGAACAAGTCTGCGCATTGGTCTTAACACAGGCTAAAAAGACTACAGTTGTTTATGATTTATTTGAACTGTTAGATCTGTTCATGTTGATGCGATATTCAGCATGAGTGCATTGAATCATTGTTAATTCTACTTCAAAAACAATAGACAGGAATATTCAGAAGGGTTGGGAAATGAAAAAAGTTTCCAACTTCACAATTCAAAGGGCAATCAATCAAAGTGAAACATCAGAGCTCTGCTTTAAAGTAACCCTTTTGAAAGTCTATGAGCAATTCCGGATGATTTTTCTCACTTTTCACATGGCAATGAGGTATGGGATCACATTTCCTCTGCCATTTTGGATTTGCATACAACATACTGTACTGAAAAGCAGGAAAAGTAAATATATGATTGAGCATGATTGTGTATTCCTGCTCAATCTTCACATATAGAACTTGTGTATGACAGTGTTTAGATCCAGGCAGGTTGATTAGATTGATTCATATGATGCTGGTTCAAATGAGGAGGTTTCAGGGCTCTGAGTATCGCTGTTAGTATATCATGAGGAATAAAAAACATACAGCTCATTAAACCTTCACCTCATTTCAGACACACATTTAAAAAATGCACTGTGAACGCACTGCATACTGCATTGGCAGTAAAACTGGGGAAACACAGCCGAGCTGTTGATTATCTAACAGAATATGTATTAACCCTCTATCTGTTATTATCTATTATAACTTGAGTAGTCAAATGAAAAATAAAATCGAATATTGCATTAAAAAGTGGTCCATGCCTTGCTAGTGTTATTGCTTGTTGGCTAGCATTTTGTATGACCGTCATAAACAAACAGGCTAGCTAGCCCCCTACCCACCAGACACTGGCCTCTCCATAATCAGTTACAAAACAAAAATGAGTTAGAAGTGTACAATACAATTGTATACCAGATATCATCTATTCTGTTTAAACCAATATCAACAGTTCTACACTATTATGGTGTGATTATCAAACATTTGTTTGTGAGTACTGGAGGGAACTCAGAACCATGCTATACTGATTATACTGAATGGTTGAACTTTGAAACTATAGTTTTAATAAACGTTTAATTGGATTTAGTTGGTTTAATGTGATGGCAATGCTTTACCTTGTCAAAAAAATTAATATGAAAATTCAAAACAAACATTTCAAAATGCATGTTCCAAGAGGGCTGCAACCTCTGCCTGTGAGGCGTGAATCATGAAGTGTCTTTGATAGGTGTTATGATCCCATTCGCATTCACAGTTGCATCAAAGCAAATAAATAACCAGAGGTTTAGCCGGCGGTAAACAGTCCATGGCATGAAGCCTAGATACACACTGTTGGGCATTAATATTAATGTTATCTAGAATCTTCTTCACCTGCATTTGAAATTCCTGGATCAAGTCTGACAAGCTCCTAACTCACACACATACACACACACATAAAGTCTACTGTGCTAGTTAGACTGTGCCCAGAGTGCAGTGGTCTCCGTAAAAGCCTGAACTGTCCCCGATGTAATCAGTGTCCATGTGACGGTGCAGCATTTGGTGGGGGCGTGGAGGAGCATGCCTGTGAGTAAAAGAGGGTTCCCTCCAGAGGGTAGGCTGCGTGTCGAGACACCGGACTCCTCTGTGCTGGATGCTGGCTCTGCTGCGGCCATTTGCGTCGCCCGGCTGTGGGAAACTTTTTCTTTCCCCAAACTTTCATGGAGCCAGACTCCTGCCATCTGCCACGGTTTGCGACAGCCTCGGCTGAACCGCTCCTAATTAATGTTTTACCGTGAGGAAAAACTAAAAGAAAAAAAAAGAAACAGAAATCTGCCGGTTTGTCTTTCTGCCATTCTGGTTTAGTCAGTACTCCCTCCCGAAAACACCTGTCAGAAGCCATTATCTCTGAACTGAACAAAGAAAGAATTGTGTCAGAACATAGAATTGTAATTAGCTTCATCAGTTCCATTGTAAAGTAGCGTGTTCGATGTGCAACAAGTTCCTGAGAATCTTTTGGATATCACTTTGAGAACAGTTACACAGTGATGCATAGTTGAATTTCTGTTATTAGCATGCTAGTTTGAATAGCTAAAATCTTCAGTTTGATACATTAGGAAACCAAACAGGTCATTTAGACAGCTTCTCCAATGCATTATAAATACATTCGGTGTAACACAAAAAGCTTGATTTCAATGTTATATTTGTAACACACATGCCTCCAGAGACTGTGGGTCGAATATGTGTTCAAGGAAGGTGTATATGATTATTCAGAAGAGATGGTTGTGTATATGTGTAATGGTTTGTAATGGATGATAAAGAAGGGCTATTGTTCATTATTCAGGGAGCAGAGGAACAGAATGTCTCGGTTTTATTTTAATGGAACTTATTACACGTTGACTTATTGTCATAATAATGTCAATTGAGACTTATTTATGTAGTGTGTGTCACCCTGCCCTCCCACAGGGGGCAACTTCATCTGAACAATGCCCAATTCTCACATCTGAGTAAGTGCTTGTGTGTGTGTGTGTTTGTGTTATGACTACACATCTGCTGTGAAAAGTCCCATGAGAAAGGAGAATCTCCTCCATATATCCTTAGTTTGTCCTAGACAACAATGAGATTAAAAGATTTAGGCTTCAATCTCCTTCTCCTCAAATTTCTATAGGGACCAAATTTCTCCTACATGTCATTTCTCAACATGGTCACCAATCGTGCTCAGTTTTTTAAAAATGTTTAGTCATCTCAATATTACTTCCTCTGTTTCTCTCTCAAGACAACCTTTGTGTTTGTGGATAACTCACACATCTTCACGATAAAGTGTATTTAAAGGACAATTTCCTCTAATTGAGGTTGCTCATGAATCTATTTAATCTTTTAAGTACAACATAAAGCGTCTTACTATGTTTAGCATGACAGCCAATGTATTACAAAAAAATCCCTAAAATCCCCAGGTTCAGATTTATTCATGCCTCGGGGTATGTGAATTCACTGAATAATCTTCTGATATTCTGCAAATATATGATGCCATATCCTGTACCGCATGCAGGTTAAGATGTGTTTCAAATGAGGTTCCCTTATTATTCATTCTAAGTTATTCTGTGAGGTAGACAACATGGAAGGAATTTTTTGACAGACATTTTCTTTTGGTGTCATCTCTTTACTACCCATCTGCTGTCTCTCTCCACATATGTGCTTAAAGTTATGATAGTATTCGCTATGGAAGTGTACTGTGGTCATGAAGTTATGATAGTATTCGCTATGGAAGTGTACTGTGGTCATAAAGTTATGATAGTATTCGCTATGGAAGTGAACTGTGGTCATAAAGTTATGATAGTATTCGCTATGACAGTGTACTGTGGTCATACAGTTATGATAGTATTCGCTATGGAAGTGTACTGTGGTCATAAAGTTATGATAGTATTCGCTATGGAAGTGTACTGTGGTCATAAAGTTATGATAGTATTCGCTATGGAAGTGAACTGTGGTCATAAAGTTATGATAGTATTCGCTATGACAGTGTACTGTGGTCATACAGTTATGATAGTATTCGCTATGGAAGTGTACTGTGGTCATAAAGTTATGATAGTATTCGCTATGGAAGTGTACTGTGGTCATAAAGTTATGATAGTATTAGCTATGGAAGTGTACTGTGGTCATAAAGTTATGATAGTATTCGCTATGGAAGTGTACTGTGGTCATAAAGTTATGATAGTATTAGCTATGGAAGTGTACTGTGGTCATAAAGTTATGATAGTATTCGCTATGGAAGTGAACTGTGGTCATAAAGTTACGATAGTATTCGCTATGACAGTGTACTGTGGTCAGGAGATGATATGGGTTCCAGTGACAGTGTAGCTGGAAAGATGAGCTGAGCAGCTCTGGTTTATAGGATAGTGTCTCTTCTCTAGGGCTGTGGAAGCACAGCTGTCATGCATTGAAGATTTTACAGATAATATATATTCTCCATCTATTTGGCGTGATGATAAAAGAATCAACAATCATCATCTTTTGGAGTTGCGGGCATATCCATCTATTGAAACACTGTGCACATAAGTTACATAAAAAAAAAATATGAAAACAGCTGTTTGCAAAGGGTGGTTTCTTTCCTTATTTAACAAGCAGTGTGCTGCTGAATTTACACTTGCGTAGTCGAGGGGATGTAAAACAGGAATAATACCCGTGCACAACGATTCCCCCAGGTCCTCATGATGGACCAGCATACGTCAAAGCTGATCATTATGGTAGATCTAAACAGTGCATCATCCATATGCATCACACCTCTCAGTTCTCTCATTAAAATCTCAAGGCTAACTCTTCCCCGCTGGTTGGTCTGCCGAACAACACAACAGCCTGGCTCAAGAGCAGAGAACAATGGCGTTTTCTACCCAGCTCACTCTGAAATATAGAGTGTGGTTGCCACTTCATTATTGGGTGTGCCTTTTTGACCAAAAATATTGAGGGCATTGTTATAAAACAGCAGCACAACCATCAAGGTAATGAACCCTTTCAGGAGGCATGATCACCAATGTAGCTGTTTATTCTGAGGATACTCAGTTCAAACAATAACACAAATAGACAAATCCCACAAGGTTATGATTTATAAACACAAACCGTCCCTTGTCCAGCTTAATTGGATTGCGTAACGTAACCACTGTGTGAAGAAGTGAAAATGCTGTACCCATGCCTGCATGGACGAAACACAACTTTCTCTCAACGGCAAAATGGCTTGGAAACAGAATGGTTGGCAGCCATCACTAAATTCTTACTCTCTTTGAATATGCGCCCAAGGGTTGGAGCGTGTTTGGAAAAGAGGCGCCTTGGCTTCCTTCTAAAGACGAGCATGGAGAGATGTGTGTGTTTTCTTACCCAACAGATGGTGCACGGGTGAAAGAGTGACTGAATACGAATGCGCAATCTCCTCTCAGCCAAATCTGTACACAAAACATGGCAGTTACAGACAGTGATACAATTTATAATTCATTCTATACCTGAAGTGTTTAAAAATGAATACGCCATAAATGCTCATCATTCGACCCGTCTTATGTGCCCGAATTGTGTGATTATACAGTATTGATCATTTGAATCCCTCAGATGCAAGATGACTGGCTTGTGTAAGTGCCTGTGGAGGAATGGTCTCATTACAGACTCGGTGCACAAAAGCGAGGGGAGCTTCTCAGCACCGAGGCCCCGCGGCCCCGCAGACCCACGGCTTCTCACAAATGAAGTGAATCAATAACTCACTCTCAGTCAGACTCACGGCCCCGCTGGGGAAAGTGCTGCGCACACCTCTCTGTGCGGCCCCAACTCTCTCAAACACCGCTGGAATGGTCAAGAGGTGAATAGATGGATGAGGGGATGGATGAATTGGATGGATAGATGGATGGATAGATGGATGAGGGGATTGATGAATTGGATGGACGGACGGGTGGTTCACTGACAGGGAAAGAATTCAGAAACAACACAGGATGGACCCATTAAAGCCACTGCTGGTATCAGTGCTGCAAATGATGCGGTGGATTTCAATAATATCGGCTTGCAGAGCCACAGACCCGCAGTTTCAGGCCAGTAGCATTCCATGAATGTGCTGCGACTGTTTTGGACAGCAGTCCTGAAGTTAACCTTGGTGACAGTTTGATATGGGCTAGTTTTCTACCTTTTCATCGTTTCCAATAAATGTGTGATATCAAACTACAATTAAAAAAATGCCGATTTAACAAACACTTCTGAAACTATTAATGGTGTTTGCCTATGTAATTGTGAACTTCAACATTGAGCGTTAGCCTACATTTTAAGATGCTTTATTGAGCAACAAACAGTTATTAATGCAACAAACGGCATTCATTTTCAACACACGTTGACATTTTCTCTTTGACATTTAGATAAACTGTATGTAGCCCAGTTAAAGGCAAATTCTACAATTCTAATCCAATACACTCCTCGTGGTTCACTGGCTGTCTGTCATGTGTCTGGGTCATACAAAGTCCTGGCTCTGTGAATGTGAAACAAACATATTGGCTTGGACCAATCCATAAACAATTCCAGCCAATCAACATGTTATTTCAGGACCATGGAAGGGAGGGGCAGTCTAATTTGATTGTCTGTTAACCTAAAGCATTAACAACTTTTTGCCAGAATTGCAGCCTCTGCCTTTAACACAGTGTCCCTTTGCACATGCGTTCAATGCCACTGGCCTGAAACTGCAGCTCTGCAGTCAGATCCTTCTGGTGGATTTTGGAAGTTCAATTCCATTCATTTGATTTAAGTAAACTAAGATGACTATTTAGAGGACTACTAAGACGACAAAAAATTATGACTTAAGACCAAAATGTTTGCAGCAAAAACTGGATTTCAAATTATACTTAACAGAAACAGATATTGGGATCAACAAATAGATTTTTTATGAAGAAAAATTATAACATTATTTAACAAAAAAAATAAACAGATGCTGGTAATCTATCACCATGGCTTATTTTGTCAAACTGATACCTAATTCACAGTTTAGTATGATTTCACAGTCGAGATACTGTTCGACTGATTAACACAGAGGATTTAATTGGAGGCATTTATTGGCTGCATATTCCTCAGCCAATGTTCAGCAATGCAGATTACCTTGCTAACGGTAATCAAAGCCTAGCCTACTGCCAAAACTGTAGCCAAATTTGGGCCTTGAGGTTTCTTGTGGAAAGGGGGGAATATGAATTCACAACAAGCAGTTGAGTTATTTGGCAGGTAATAGGTATCCAAGAATCTCAATGTTTATGCAGCCAATAACTCAAAAACTAAGAGGTTCCACTAGGTTAGTAGCTGTATTATTCCCCTCTGAAAAAAGCTTTTTATAAAATAGGGCACTCTAACTCACGGTTTGGGCACCAGAAACACATTGTTAGTCTTTGGAACACAGCTTGAATGTGAGTGGGCACAGTTAAACCAAGATTCAATCCCAAAAGTCCATGGTCCAGAAGTTTGTAGGCTAGTTTTCAGCAAAATCCCAACAGAATTACCAAATTCGGACATTTTTTCTATTTCCTGCTGCCACTTACAAGTTTATGAAACATACATTCAGTTATTTTACCATAAAAGTATATTTAATTGTTCTGCCAGGTTAACAAAGGTTCCCTCCATATTAACAAAGGTTTATTGATGGAGCAGAGGGCAGGTCATACGTGACCAAGGAGATGCACTCTGAAATCCATCTATATTGATTGGTAGCCACTGAAGAGAAACAAACTCTGGGATGAAACACTGCAACAGGTGACTTCGGGTTATATGAGTACGTGAACTTTGCACCTGTGACAGGCTCATGTTTATTCTGAAGTGTTTGCCATTCTGATGAAAGACCATAGAAATAATCCAGTCTAGAGGTAACATTACAATGAACTAGTTATTCTACTTTATAAAAATCATCCTGGGAAATGTTCTGTTCAGAAGGCAATACTGAAGATGTTTCTCCTTAATATTGCATGATGCCATCAAAGAAGGAATCAAGAGAAAAGAGAGACAAGAGAAAAAAATGTCTTAACAAGGTTTCAGAAGTCACACAAAGAGATTTTTGGTGGAAGGAAAAAGAGAGACTATGTTTCTTGGCTTTGATGTCCTACATATTGCATTTCCCATCATTTTATAAGGGTATGTGTGTGTGTGTGTGTGTGTGTGTGTGTGTGTGTGTGTGTGTGTGTGTGTGTTGTGCTGTGTATGAAGAAAGAACGTTTGATATAAGCAAATAAAGCTGTCGCTGCTGCCATACAAAACCGAAAGGATACGTGGGATACAAAAGAAGTCAAGCCCTAGAATGGCAAGAAAGCGTGAGGACGTCAGGAGAAAAGTAATTACCTTTGCCTGGGGAAAGAAAGCGAAGAGACAGAACAGAGTCGATGTCAGGTCTGAGGGATTCGGAGGAAATCCACCATCTCCCTGACATATATTAGAGACAAACAGATGAGGTGTCACTGAAGACTCAGATGCATGTGTCTAATAAACACATCATGCGCTCATCACAAGTCTTCACACAATAAACAAATGGAGAACCAGAGGTGCCTTTGTTGAAGATCCCCATGCATCAGTAACTACTGGATTACACAATACATCTAAATGAATAAACTGAATATTTCATAGTGGTTCACTGCGGGCCCTGGACACAAAATAGTGTATAGTCCTGGACTGGTGGAATGTTATATACACAGCAGACTATGCAAATGTGACCATGCCCTCTGCTTAAATGACTCAAACAGGGGTAGGTGCAGTCCTGAAGCATGGGGTGGATATCACTGGTATAGTCACCATCTGTTTCTCTACTCGGAGCTGCATGGATACGCAGTAGTGAATGCTGAAGCCTCAGCTACTGTTAATCGACTGCCACCCTGGACCGAACAGCTGCACACAGGAAGTATAAACAGTACCTGATTGATTTTGCGATTGTTAGGGCACAGGTACAAACAAAGAGTTTTTTTTTTGTTTGTTCCAAAACATAATGATTGTGCTAAACTACAAACACCTCTGCACTTTAGTGCTTATGTTTAGGGAGCTCTAAGAGAAGAAAAAAAATCTTTTTCTGAGAGTGGTCCCTTGGGTCCACTTGATGTGTGGTGGTATGGACTAAATCAGATTCTGACCAGTTTAATTAATTTTCCTGATTTTACTTTGTGGCCAAATATTTCTCTTGTTTCTTATAGTCCAAATACATTAAGGTTGCATGAATGTAGGCAGAAGTAGCTTTAGATATGGTGTTCAGAAAATCCATTTTCACCACCCATTTTTATGAACTTGCCAGCAACCATAAATATGCAAGTCTGGCCTGATTTAAAAAAACAGAGAGGATGAATGAAGTAATGGGTGTGATGACTTGTGTTTAGAATGCCTCTGAAATGATGAATAGATGAATGTGAAACAGCAGTGTTGCAGCACCCTTCAGAGAGGTTTTGTTGTAACTGTTTGACAGGTGTGGAATGATCGCTTGGACTTCAGTGGATCTCTACCGAACAGTTATCTCTCTGTGTGGTTTAGATGCAATTATAATTGCGAGCCAGAGCAGGTCTTGGTGAAGAGTAATTATCTCGGTCTGTGAGCCGTGGCAGCTTGCAGTGCTGGAGTGAGTGGTTATCTCCATTTGAGCAGCCGCTCTGTGAAGAGTGATTACACCTGTAATGGTGGCCATGCTTACCTGACTCCGAACAGCCCCGCAGTCTGATCTGACTCATGGAGCTAGCCATTTAGCCCGTCACCACAGGGAGAGGACAAACACTTTTGTACCTGGAGTGAACCAAAAAGGCTATTTTCTTTAAAAACAAAAATCCAAAATAATCAACTTCTCAGCAAAATCTTACTGTTAGATAGACTACCAGATGTGTACAAAAATGATGCAGCTTCATTACGCTCTGACATTCTTCTTACACTTAACTGGGTATGAAGCATATTGATTTAATATTGATCAACAGTAATCTCTGAATTTGAATTTCTAGCTCATAAATTGACATATTGACAACCAGGTTTGACCCATACTATGGAAAACAAGATGCCAAAACCCTTTTAGAGGTATGTCTTTACGAGCAACTACTAATAGTTGCACATTCAAATACATTTTCATAGTATATGGTCATGTGAAGGACAGATAAACACACCTGTCATTCTCACTAGCTGTCCAGACTATGCACTGTGTAGTCAGAACACACGCCTTCACAGCACGACATCGCCATCAATATAGTCAGAAGACACAAGTTAGCATGTTAGCTAGCTTTGATCAGTGCCAACTGACTCACTGGCCAAACAGGCTGCTTCTTTTGTGGACACCTCGCACATTTTAGACCAAAACTCCATTATGTTGCTTTAATATTAATAATTATTAATAATTATAATTAAATTCAGCTGAGTTATTGGACCTTTAATTGTGGGTCCTCCCTCAATTATTCCTTATTGTTTTGGTTTGTGACGGCCAATCTCCCAATTATCCCTGAATCCCAATCCCGATCCCACTATACTCAATATACCCTTAAACGTTCCCTAAAAAAAGAGCGAGTTTCTGTTTCATGGCGAGAGAGCATTGATCTTGGCACGAACATGGGATCCAAACCACTCATGGCCACAATCCCTCCCACACATCTATATAATCAATCACTCTTCCCACTGTGTTCACCTCTCACTTCTACTCCTTCATTTCCCCTCACTCCCTCCCTCCTTTCTTTCTTCCCTCAGGCTCAGGCCACTGAAGACTTCAAATGTTTCTGTTTCACAGTGTAGAATTATCATGTCCGTGTTAGTCTCATATTAATGCGTGTATGGAGAGTGTTAGGTTACAATTCACTCAAATAACCTCAGGTTAAAGTATTTATTTATATATTTATTTATAATTTATTCAACAACAACAACAAGCTTGTCGGGCTCACCCATGTCCTGGCAGGCCAGAGACAGAGCCCGGGCTCACTCCCAGACTGCAGCAGATGAGAGAGAAGCCATTTCACAAACATCACACAAGGTTTATATAGAAAGAAGTTAGCGTTCTCTGACGCCAAAACAATTTGTCAGCAGGGATAACCACATGGTGGGTCTCTGACGTCCGAGGTCATCTTCCCATGCTTTTTGCAACATAATGCAACAGCAAGGCAGAAAAGAAGGACTACTAGTTCTTTTTATTAGCCCTTGCTTACACGCACACACACAGAAGGTACACTTTTAAGCACATACACAGAGTTAGAAATGTCAGCACTTAAGAACAGAGACAGAAACGTCATGTTTCAGCTCACAAAGGCATATGATTAATACACATACATACTTCATTAAAGTCAGAGTATCACATTTCCCTATCAGAGAGCAATGGCATGGTTGGTCTCATATTAATGCGTGTATGGAGAACAATGGCATATCCGTGTTGGTCTCATATTAATGCGTGTATGGAGAACAATGACATATCCGTGTTGGTCTCATATTAATGCGTGTATAGAGAGAAATGGCATATCCGTGTTGGTCTCATATTAATGCGTGTATGGAGAGAAATGGCATATCCGTGTTGGTCTCATATTAATGCGTGTATGGAGAACAATGTGTAGCTGAGAGCTGAGTAATATAAAGCACGAGTGATCAAAGCCGTCCTCTATGCTGCTGCCCCAGCATCACTCTTCTCTCGCGCGTTCCACCGACCATCTGCGTGCTTGCTGTGAGAGGGTGCTGCCAGAGTTTGAGAAAAGTATGTATGCTTATGTGATATGGTGTGTGGTAGTTCATGACCAGATCACTACACAAAGGGGTGTGGTTTAGTCGGCCTGTTGCTTCAGGGATGTACAACACCAAAGGATGGTGAATTATTATTATTGGTGAATTATTTCCTAAACTTTGGCTACAGAGAAGTCTAATAAATTGTCTTCTGAAAATGTAGCATACTAGTGATCATAGTATACTAGATGAAGTTGCCATGTCAGAGAAACTATTCTCTCTTGTACGTCTATATGCACTGTATGTAAGAGTGAGTTGATGTGTGACGCAAATGTATGTGTGTGTGTGTGTGTGTGTGTGTGTGTGTGCTGTCTTCTTGAATCTGAGATCTGAGTTCCTTCCAGTGTTCTGGTGTGCTGGATCCGAACGAGAGACATCTGGGCATCTAGCGTTGCCTGCCAAGCTCAACCTCTACGCTTGAATTCCTCCTAGAGCAAGCAGGTCCTCGGCAGTCAGGGCTTTGGGTGACGTGCCTAGGAGATGCTTTGAGTTTGGGTGACGTGCCTAGGAGATGCTTTGAGTTTTCTGTTAGAACAGTTAAAACGAAATTTGAAATTAACTTGCTCTAAATTTTCGAAGAGAATTCTTAATTGTCTGGAGAGATGCACTGGAAAACATAAGGCTTTGGATCAAATGACTCAGCTTGTTACAGGTAATTATTTTAGTTTTGCTGCACTTGGGAAGTTTACTTGTACAAACACAAACATAGAAAAGTTTTTGTGGCTCACATCACGTACAGAAAGGTTTTTTTTTTCAGTATGGTCACCCAGGTGGAAAGTAGGCTATGTCAGTCATCATAAATAGCAAATGGTCTCCCTGCAAGCAAATGAATATGAGTACATTTCCCAACACTTTGGATTCAGATACTTTTAAAAAGGAAACAAAAATACATCCTCGCATTTTGTACACAGGCACAAGACAAAATGTGCTCCAGAAATAAATCTGTATAAATCCTAACCACAAAAAGAAAGCATTTTGGGGATTCTTTTTTTTATCAGGCGTTTTTAGACATGATCCAGCTACCAAACCATCATACGTCTGATGCCTCATAGCTTTGAGAAACGAGTAAGCAAGGAGCCTGCTTTTGGCAAATGAAGAGAACAAACAGCCTAAGGGAAATGTATTGTTGTGAAAAATAAGGCTATTGAAATAGCTCTCGGGGGAGTCTCAATGTGTTGATGCCTAACTTGATACTGAAACAGTGTTTGATTTCACATAAAACCAAGCATGCCTCTTTGTTTTGTCAATGCCTTAATGAATACCCCAATATCCAATACCTTCACTCTGTTTCCAACAAGGTACTTGCACTCACACTCACACTGACACACACACACACACACACACACACACACACACACACACACACACACACACACACACACACACACACACACACACACACACACACACACACACACACACACACACACACACACACACGCACACGCAAATTTCAATTGTTAACCACACTTTCTTCAAAACACTAAACACCATCCTCTCTACTTTGCACACTTCATCAATGCCAAAACCTCCTTGTGTTCAGACAGAACACACTGCTATTCAATTGGCAAAACTTCCATTTCAAAGGCTGTTGTGCAATTTGAAAAGCTTTAGCAATATGATGGCCACAGGTTAGCTCCTGGTTTGGAGAACAATTGATGGCAACATTGAAGTGAGAGGTGATCAGAAAGGCAGAGGAGTGAGAGTAAGAGGAGGAGGAGGAGGAGGAAGAGGATGAAGAGAAAGAGCAAGCAGGAGAGCCATTATCTGATGAGATTCGGGCCACTGTGGTCAACCATATGATCAACCATGGTTTGACCATGCAGGAGGCTGGCCAGAGGGTTCAACCAAATATAAGCCGCTTCTCAGTTGCATCCATTCTCTGGACATTCAGAAGAGGGAATAGGTAAGAAACACTACTATGACAGGAAAACACTAGTTTGAATGCCTTATCAGGAGCATAGTATTCTTGTATTTTCCATTGTACTGTATCTGTAAAATTACGTAAACAAATACAAAGTGTTTGCCACAGTGGACTGTGTTCTAAGGCGGAACACCTTGAGAATAAAGCAGGTGTACAGGGTGCCTTTTGTCAGAAACTCCGACAGTCAAACAGTTATGCTATGACTATGTGCAAGTAAGTCATATACATTTTCACAACTGATTGCGTCCTATCAGCACTGACACATTACTGTACTGTATTGTAATCCAATCCAATGTTACAGTTTTTCTCGATTGCTTACACACATGAAGCATGCTTCGTTTTCTCAAAACTCTAAACACAAATCCCTAAACCACTCACACAAAATGCAACAACATTCACAACACTGTGTAGGTCTATTTCTGATAGCACATTGTCAATATTGTCTTGAGCTAGAACAGGATGCAGTAGTTTTTTGTTGTTTTCTTTTTTTTGTTGACTGTACTGGCCTATATCCTATTGTTTGTTCTGTGCAAATCATTTACACATTCATTTGTGTTTGCTGTGATGTATAGGCTACAGCACTTTTGGATAAAATAAAGAAATATTTTAGTTGTTACTGTATATTTGTGTGTTGTTTTATATTTGAGTAAAAACATTATACAGTTATATTTTACTACAGGAGTAAGCGTATAGTAACATAATGTTCCTGATAAGGCCTTCATACTGGTGTTTTCCCATTTCATAGTAGTGTTTTCCATTGAGCACATCAGTGTTCAATCGATGCTTAGAATGTCTACTCATATAATGGGCTGTGTTTGTCATTAGAAAACAAAGTACCCTTTTGAGGTGACATAAAGATATCAAGGGTTTTGCATTTTGTGTGAGTGGTTTTGGGATTTGTGTTTAGAGTTTTGAGAAAACGAGGCATGCTTTCAAAAAATGTGTGTTAGCAATCGAGAAAAACTGTAAGTTTGAAGAAGGGACCGGAGAGTTGAAGGGGTGATACCATGGCACAAAGGGTCTTAGCAGGAAGGAGCCTATCTGGGGGGGGGGAGGGGTTTACAAGCCACTTGTTCAGGTCTCAGTGAAACAGACAGAGTACACATCCAAAATGAGTTGCAGATACAAAATAAGGAGTTACGTGTAATGTCTTACAACAACAGAATAGCAATATTTCCAGTTCCATCAGTCCCCTATATGAGCATTTATATGCTCACACAATAACCACCATGCAACAGCCAATCAGAGCAGGAAACATCAATATATGTTAAAGATACAAATGATACAGAACAACAGTAGAATAGCTATTTTGCAGTTCCATCAAGTTTGACAGATGGGTGATGAGCACAGTATTACACCAGGGAAACAGAGTTGGTAGATACACACATAACAAAGTCACCTGCCTTTGCTTTCTTAATGTTTCTGTCATAGTATTACCGCTACACACCTTTTTCAATAGGATGATGCATATATTAACCATATCATATTCTAAGATTATCAGATATTGCATACTGTTGCGTTGACAGGAGTCACGACTTGTTTTTGACATGTAGTCAAATACTATTTTTTGCAGAATGCAGTTGGTTGAATGTTTCCTTTGCTCGTAAATACCGATGGCTGTGGAAACATTATTCCTCATCACCATATCCATTAAGTACAACTAAGTGTATTGGGTGCCGAACTCTATCCACTCACTTTGTCTTTTTCTTCCCCTTCTAGTCTAGACTATCTTCGCTGTGGGATGCCTCTGTAGTCTCTCCACCTGACCTACTTGCAGAAAAACCCTCGGCCTACACCTAACCACCCCCACCACTTATTCTACCCCATACTCTGTGCCAGCTTTACCTGAAATGTAAATAATTGCCACCATCTACATAGTTTTTTGTTTCATTACTCTACTTACCCCTTGTAACAGTAACTTATGAGCACATAAGCACTAATCTGCAATACTCGAACGTTCTCTCGCCACTTATCCAGTATCAATTTTTTTTATGTTTTCTTTGTATGTTTTGTGATGTTATGTTTTGTTTTTTATTGTTATGTTTGTATGTATTGTGTACATTTACCACATGTATGCTAGCATGCTCATCCTGATACGTGTCTGAATTAATCTGCCATGTTTCTGATTGTCTTCCCTCCCCTTCTCCTCCCTCTCCTTCTGCCACAAGCCCCACCCCTACCTTCTCTTCTCTACCTCTACATCTCTACCCAGCCGACTCCAAGCAGATGGGCTCCCCCTTAAGTGCTGAAGTTCTGCTCAAGGTTTCTTCTTTGCCCTTCTGTTGCCATCGTACTTGCTCTAAGGGGGTTCAGGCCCGGGGCTCTGTAAAGCGCTTCAAGGCAATTTTATTGTTTTGGAGCTATATTAATAAAATTGAATTGAATTGAATTCCAATGACAGAAACGTTTATGTGGTTAGATACATTGGCTTGCTAACAGAAAATATTTTTTTTATTCTATTTCATCTTACCCTACCTACTTGAATGGATAAAGTAAGATTCATAAAGTTCCATTCATATCATTTAACATCGTTACATTTGTTGTGTCTCTGGTCAAATATGACCAGGCCTTTAAAATGAATGTCCAAGACTGTAATCCTTATGAGCGAAGTATGGGTCAGTTGGGTCTTGATAAAAATAGGTGAGTGTTTTCACTGTGGTCATTTTGTTAGTGCAAGTGTTATGTAGTACAATTACAGATTTTATGATGTATATTTTATGCATATTTGAAATATGTGTTGTTAATTGTTAAATACATTTTTAAATACACAAAATACTAATAATCCTGAGATTTGGATTTGAATATTTTGTGAATTTCTCTTATTTTGAATAAAATCGAGTGGTACAACATCATTGAAAGGGGGCTTAAAAACTATAAGTGATATATAATAATAACAAAAAATGTCTTAAATTGTAAAGACAATTACTTTCTAAATGACTCATTTATTTGTAATTGCTAGATGAAAATAAAATGTTTACAACTTGTGCAATCACATACTACTACTACTACTACTACTACTGCTACTACTAATAATAATACAACAGACGATCAATATGTGATCACCTGCACGACGACATAATAAGAGACATATTGACCTACAGTATCTCAACACTACCTTGTCCCTTTAAGGAGTCTAAGTACTTTGCTCAGAGTAAAAAAAGCAGAAATTATGAAGTCTAAACGGGAGCATCATGCATAATTGGCCTCTGCTCTCCTTAGCCAAGTCAGCAAGCAATAAAGAACAAGAAAATTGAGAGGGAGAGAGAACGAGAGAGAGAGGGATAGAGAGAGAGAGAGAGAGAGAGAGAGAGAGAGAGAGAGAGAGAGAGGTGATCGTAGTGTTCGGAGAGGGTACCTGTCTGCTTCAAGGACCACTCAAAATTATGGAAGTAATGTCTTTATGGGGCTCACACCCGCAGTGACATTAACGGTCATTAAACCCATGCATTTAATGGCAGGACATTGGAGAGAGTTACTGGAGCAAAAGCTCCATTATTCAGCTGAAATCGCAGCCTTCCTAATCAGAGCTGATTAATGAGACCTGCCACATTTGACTGAGGCACTGGAGGAAGGCCTGCAGGGCTGCCATTCCCAATCAGACCTCAGACTGAGAAAATCTGGCCAAATTTCACATTGATTTGCTGGGCACAAGACTCTGACAGGTTATTTCTGAGACTATAGCATGTCTGAAAGAACGAGAAAGTTTGTGTGTGTGTGAGGGAGAGAGAGAGAGAGAGAGAGAGAGAGATGCTGTCTCTGTCTATAATGAAAGACTTTGGTTTCCTAGCTGGTTTCTTTCCTTCTTTCTCGTGTCCTTGACAGCTACCCTGGGAGGCTGGTTTGATTTGAAAGCAACCTGCTTAGACCATTGACCTGGAGGCATCCACTAAGAGAACCCTATCTGTATCTGTATCCCTCCCGTGTCGCGGCTCGCTCTCTTACAGCAAGAACACATTAGGATAGTTATCCCCAGTTGAGTGCTGGGAGGCGAGGAGACTGGAGGCAAGGTGACTGTGACTGAGGAGGGAATTGAGAGGACTTTGAATGACAAGGTCTGTGCAGACGGTGCCCTTATCAGAACAGCCCTAAATGTGTTGGAAGTGTATGATAGGAATCATCAGACAAGAACATCAATCAGTCTTGTCTACCAATCACAAACTCATTATTCTCTGTTGTGTAGAACAGGACCCCAAATTTACACAGACATGTCATTATTTTCTGTATAAAGTGTACTACTAGTTTTTCAAGCATAACAATAACAGGGTTTTTAGAACTACATTAATAGTATGTATTTGTCATTAATGTCTGTAATTGAGGGGGTGAGAGTGAGTGATCCTCAGTCAGGAATGTTGGCCATTGATTTGTGGAATGTTTAAACAAATGTATATGTTTGCAGAAAGTGTAAATATAATAAAATCTAAACCAAATTTAGACTTCAAGAACTAACATTTTTGAGGATGATTCACCAGGCAAGGCAATCTGTACAGACAAACTTTCCGTCCAAAACAATTCAAGTTCAACTTCTGTTTACAACGCACTAGAGTACTTGGCTGGAGTGGAGTCATGTAATTGGATGACATATGTATATAAAAAAGTGATAAACCAATGCATATCAACTCCATATCAAAGGTAAATTCTTCACAAAACCACTTCCTATCGTAAAAAAAAATGGGGGATAATTTGCACGGGTTGTGGGTAGAGTGTGACGTCATTGCAGGGAAAAGAATGAGTTAATGGGCTAGGCCACTTATGTGCCTGTATTTCGAATGAGTCACGTTGATGTAACAAGAAAGCATAAAGTATTTTGACTTGAATTGGGGTGGTTGTGGGGGATGTTGAAATCATTTTGTCCTGGGCTCGGGCATCATGCACATCATGAATGCATTGTACCTTTAACGACTGTTAAGTGTTCCGTTCATGTATTTACATTTATTAAGGCTGACAGCATTGAGGTTGATGCCTTAATCAAGATAACCTGTTTTAATGACACATAATACAAATATGTATATATTTATAGTATATAATCTAACGATCACTACAGTGCCTTTGGCAGATATGTAAATGTGTGTGGGAAGAACTGTTTTCTTGAAATCAACTCTCACATGATCCCATGAGGAGGAGGAGGAGGAGGAGGAGACAGCACTCACCTGCCACATGTTCAACCGCCAGTGAACATGTGGCAGAAGTGTATTTATAAGCAGCCCTCATCATTATAGTCCTCTATTCATCTTTTGTACACAAATCACACCAATAAGTTGCTGTACAACTTGGCTTTACAAGCACCCCTCCCAGGGGCCTAACTATAGGGGGTGCAGCAGGTGTGGCTGCACCTGGGCCCGTGGGTCCACTGACCCCTCCATTAACAAAATCAGGTTAACACGTGCTGAGACTATTTGAGACCAATGATCTGAATACAATCTTTGCAACCCAATCAATGTGCATCAATTAATCAACTAATACGTCAGTCAACCATCCAATTGAATCAATCAGACAATAGTGCATAGGTATGGACTCTGGAATATGGAATATGTGTTGGACATACGTTTTGGAAAAATCAATGATATATTATTTATCTTTTAAAGCTTTTTAAAACCTTTTTCAAGACTATTTGGGAATATTCAGTGGCACTCCTCAAAATGCCTCCCTCTGTTAGTAAACCAAAAATGAAATGTGATGCTGGCATCATTCCCAGAACCCACTAGGCCATGAAGCCTGCTCAGTGTACCCCTGGGTGGAGGCTAAGATGGTTTTTGTTTACCAACAGGCAGTATGCTGGTGTAACCGTGGTTATAGTCCAGATGTGACGATGCACCGGGGGGTATTCCAACAATGTGGTTGAGTGACAAACCTGGGTGAATTAACTCAGATGAAGCGGTAAACCTCCTAAAAGAAGAGCCCCATGGCTTTGTTTTGCTAGGAGAATGAAGCCATAGGGCTCTTCTATCAGGAGGTTCACCACTTACTCAAACTGCAGGTATTTCACTCAACCACATACTTGGAATAGCCCCTGCACACATGCTGTGATTTTACATGTTATGACATTTAGCTTAGCTAACTGCTCGTGAATTGGGGGATGCCAGCATGTCCACCTCCATTAGAAGGAGCACCTTCTCGTGAAGAAAGAACAGCGGCGATACTGAATACGCAGTTCACTGGAAATGAAAGCATGACTTCGGTCACCTGACATGGTAAAGTAAGAACAGTCACATGCCTGTTTCCTTACCAAGTGTGCATGCCACGAATGCAGGGTCATATCTCCGTAATGCTTGTAATATTATGGCAGTGGAGTACAAGCAGTTAAACCCCCAACTGAAACTCAGGGACCCTTTGCATGGTCAACCAAAGAACCCTCACAGCATAAAAGGACACAGTCTTGCTTTCTGTGGTGTGGTGTCTGTGCTACCTATTGAGCCGAAGAATGAAAAAAGTTTGCAAATTAGTTAGAAAGTATGATATAATGACTTCCTGATATTTCTCAGATGTCATGTGCTCCTTTTTATGGGAATAAGTGTCTTAACAGTTTTCTCTGTGACTACTGTCTTGCCAAAGAAAGAGGCCATGTAATTGAGATCTTGGGCTCAGAAACTTTGGTGGCTGTTTCTATGACAACGTTTGTTCTATTCCCTGCATGTTGTCTCTATCTCTGTTCATGTGCAACAATGCGGGTATGGGTACATTTGATTGTGTGCATTTGTCAGAGAGAGAGAGAGGTTCTGGTTTCACTGTGCCCTAAGTGGAATGGTCAGTCTTATATTTATTATTCCAAAAACCTTAAAAGGGCCAACTGTCAGTGCCTGTCTTCTATTTGTGATTACTGTATATGTTTCTGGCACTGTGCGACCCACAGTAATAAAACTGAAAACAACCCAATATCCTAAATCACAGAGGAAAGGTCTTGGTGCCGAGGTATGATGCCAGTTGGTGCGAGGTTTGAGAACAAATCAAGTTTGTCTCAGATATATGGTCCTCTACATTCTTAGTGAAATAAGTCCCAAGTAGACTCTTAGAAAACAGGTTCTTTGTTTCACTCCATAGAAGAATATTTTTCCTTTTGATAAAGGGGGCCTTTGTAGAACCCTTTGAACACGAATTAGCTCCATGGTAAAGAGTTCTGGTTTTTTTTTTAAACTTTTTTTTACTTTTAAAATTAAGCTATTAAACTCAGAGAACATTTAGAATAGAGTCCAGCACAAGTGTTTTGGTTTACGCACTGACTATGGCTACGAAACTATAGTTTGTGCACTAGTGCTACGAAATTAGATTCTGTACCAACAGTTTGAATATTATCAGTCATTTTCTGAGTATATCTACTGTTGCCACAGACGATCCTTAGATTTCTCTCCATATAGTTTATTCCCATTCCGTAGCACTAGGGAACATGGTGTTTGCCAGTGGAGAAGGTCAAGAGAACAGTTGCCTCTCCCCCTGTGGATCCGTAGCAATAGGGACAGTCTTATCACCATGGGATTCTATAGCAATAGTCACTTCATTCGTTTTAATTTTACTTTTTATTATGCCTCCTGTTTATCTTAATTTGTGTACAGTTAAGGAAATCAAGAAAACAATCTGAATGAGTGATGAAGCGAAAGTCACATCAAACTTTTGACCTGGCAGCATGGCAAATATAGACTGCATTTTAAATCAAATATAACATTTGTTGCCTTGTAATGGCTAAGTTACCAACATGGAAAGTTTTTGAACATAGTGTCCGAAATCTACCTGTAGTTTTAACGTCTGATTCTCTACATACTGAACTAAATAGATTATTCTATATAGTGAGGGAGTAAGTGGATGTTCCCAACACATCTTAAGAGTGTAGAGCCAGTGCAGTTCAGCTAGAGATGTTCATGTCTGTGGCATGTGCAGTCCCTATGATAAATGCCCTTGTAAACATACATGGTAGGTTTAGGCAAAGGAGCAAAGGCGACTGTATGATTCACTCTATGCAGTAAAATCAGAACTCCATTTTATATTACAAGCATGATAAGCAAATGATTTCCCCAATGGGTTGCAGGGGACTGCTGGAGAGCACCTCCCAGTATGAAAATGTTGAACCACACTGGATTATACAGGATGGAGACTGATGCCATCAAACCTACAACACCAATGCAAAATCTTCTTTAAAGCCTTCTGAAAAGCCTTCCCAAACCCCGGACACTGCAGATATGCTTGGGAAGGCTATGGATTTGCCCATCTGTTCATCACTGTCATTTACTTTTATCCCTCGGCAGTGGCATGGTGATGAAGTATGGTGGAAAGGCAAGTTCTAAGGAATACTGCCAATGGCATGCAATGGTCTAATGTAGTGGCGCATGGTTTAAACATATTGGTGAAGGAGGATTCGGTTCGGTTCTGGTCAGTAAGGGGACACAATGTGCTCAGTAGAGGCCATCCTCTTGCTTTATACTCTGCTATGACCTGAGTTTTTATACGATACTGGTCAGGTGGACAACCAACAGTGAGAGGACTACTAGCTTGAGGAAAATAAAACATTGTCTTGTTCTATTCTAGAGTGAAAGCTGTATTGCAGACAGCACTGGGAGGTTTGACCTGCTCCCTGTGAAGCTTTAGTTCAATGCACAATCAGTCTTTGACCGTTAACTGACCTAAAATGTGGTCATGCGCTGATTACGGTACTGAGTGATCCCTTCAGGAGAACACAAGATGGACGCTGTAGCCATTCTATATCTGCGGGGTGTTCCATATCATTATGATAGCGGACCTTCCTGGATAGGTTTACTGCATTAGTGCACAGTTGGGGTCTTTTTTACTGTACAACGACGGTTCAGTATTTAGCTCCTATCTCCTCTGCCAACCCATCTGCATTTAATATGTAAATACCATATGAATAGTAGCAGCTGCCTTCACCTCTCGGTTCATTATCCACACAAAGAGTTGGGCAGTATCAGGTGCTCAGTCCCCGATTTAATAACACCCAGCTAACAATGTGAGCATTAAGCTACTTATCTCCTAAATAGTAGGGGTATATTGTGTAGACAGAATATGTTAAAGATATAATGGGCCAGCAGTGCTCAGCCTGAGAATCTACATAATGAGGATGACCATGTTACTGAATGATGGTGGGAGGAGATTATTATTAATTGGTGTTAATTACTAGTACAATAGAATTTGGGCTCAATTTCCATTGTTTGTTTTCCATTACTCCGTGTATAGTATGTACAACTGAATAAGCTCTTTCAGCTAGCCATTTTAATTGTTCATTTACTTAATAGTTATGCTGTTACTGCTTGCTGGGTGTCTTAGGCTAGTTAATGCAGTGTGTATACATATCCTCAAAGCAGACAGCATCTAACAGAAGCACTATAACACTAGTGACATTCTTCAAACTGTGGCAACACAGTTCATTTTCAATTCCCAAACCCACAATTGTCCTGCCCATTGTAGGTGAAACCGGGGTTGCTACATTAGTTTAATTAAATCAGTCTCATAAAATGTAATAATCATTAAATTTAGTATTTAATATTTTATAATTAAATTACTAAAACAATGAAAAGCTCTAGTTGTACCACTATGCTACAGTCTAAGTATGGTATCACAATACTATAGTACTACAATAACACTTA
The DNA here is from genome assembly GCF_900700415.2 of Clupea harengus. Lineage (NCBI taxonomy): Eukaryota > Metazoa > Chordata > Actinopteri > Clupeiformes > Clupeidae > Clupea > Clupea harengus. The sequence continues at coordinate 1,573,491 of NC_045159.1, read as the reverse complement.
TATATAACACTTCATGAAACAACCAGAAAAGTGAAGGCATTTGAAGTACTTGATTGGCGGAAAATGGCTTTCAGTGGAATATTGGAACAACAACAGACAAGACAATTGTTTAAGTCTAAATAAACAATTTATTAAAGGTAACAAACAGTAATGAATGGTTAATACTAATCATATAAACAACTGAGTATAACCATGAAACAAGGCACAAAGTGGAGTTGGGAATACAGAGGAGGGGGCATAAGATCCTCCTCGTCTGTGTGTGTGTGTGGGTGTGTGTGTGTGTGTGTGTGTGCGTGCGTGTGCAAGTATGCGCGGTTACGCGCTAACTGGAGAAAGAGGGAGAGGCTATGCGCAAGCGCACAGGCGATAGATAGTATATGCGTGAATGAATATAGTGCGCCGGGCATCACCTAGATTGGGGGTGGTCAGCGGATGCGAATGCAGATCCGAGGCCAGCTTTGCCTGTTTTAGGCGCCGATTTAAGTTGGAGGATGGGCACAAATGCAATGAGTAGACAATGGATTCTTATCTCGAGGGTAGAATCCAGGCTATAGGCCTTTAACGCAATACAAAATGTATAAGCAGCACTTAAATCGCGATGTGTACGTGTATACGTTCAGATGGTGATTGAGGGAGTTAGAGAGAGAGATGGTGCATGCACGTTCTAACAAAATAGCAAAGTAAAAGAAAGCAAGATAATGTCACGGTTACAAACCGTGCAAACTGTGAATTACAAAGTGCGCATTTAAATCATAAATGAAATAAAACAAGGATACTTTCACACAGATATTAACACATATATAAGACTAATCTCTGCCCAGATGTCAGCCTTACTTGATTAACGCTCTTGCTCAGCGTTAAACGGTGTATTACGGAATTCCAACTGAACAGCGCGGGACGCAGGTTCGGGGGGAGATGTCCGTGTCCTTCCTTAGCTCGTCAGCTGAAAACTCGTGCAGGCCTTGGTGGGCATCAGACGGTCTTGAAGGAGGTAGAAGTTATGTTCGTCGACGTGGAGAAACTAATAAGGGAAGCCGGTCGCCTGATCTTACTCAGAACACTGCTGGGCTGCAGTATAATTTTACCAGTATATCTTAGGCTGCAACTAAACGAGTCAAAGTATTTTCGTAACTTCGGCCAAAAGTTCAATACGGTTCGTTGTTGCGTGGTCCTTTGTTCTTCTTCTGCAGAGAGGGTATCTCTTAAATGAATGGTGTTTACTGTTGTAAACCCACCGCCAGAGAGACAGATATGTGGGTTTTTCGTGGTTTTAAAGGGAAAAATGCGTCACCTTATTTATCACCTTGCGGTGACCAATACCGAGTGAATGAAATGTAGATAAGAAAGTCAAAGTGATAAGAGAATTGTGGGTAATGTAGTCTATGGTAGGACATTCACTTACATCCCCCCTTTGGTCTCAGGGCTGGGATTGCTTCGTAGTCCATGAGAGCAACAGAAATGTGCATAGTCCATAAATCCATAGTCCATCAAAGTCTCTTATTCCTGCTGACACAAATAGTTCGTAAAAAGGCTTTTGACATCTGGGCATCATAAAGGCTTTTGAACATCTGGGCAGATGGCATTTCTATACCTTGTGTTATAACAACAAACATTCAAACAACATTCATACACCTCAAACTTAAAACACACTTAAAATATTCATGGAAAGGAAGGAAGGGTTGTTAGCTTTGAGGGTTAACAGGCCTATTCCTTGAGAAAGTTAGTGGCAGGTTTCGGTGTGAGGGAGGTCTGAACACCACTGCGCTGGAAACTTTTGGGAATATTTACTATGGTGTTGAGTTTTCCGTGTAGTGTTGTTTTTGTTTGTGTAGTGTGTATGCAATGCCTATGGGGTTAGCGTATCATGCAAGGTTAGTGGGTGGAGTTAGAGTGTTAGTGTCTATCCACCCCCCTTTGGCGTAGAGACGGCTCAAAGGGTAGAAAAGCTCGCAGAGCTGTTTTCTTTGAATATCCAGTTAGGGCATCAGCCTTTTTCAGCTGTCGCTGGATTTCATTTTCGAACCCAGGATATGGCTCACATGGTGAGGGGTCTATGTCCTCTTCCGATGAAACTGAACTTCTGGGTGGACAGCGAGAGCATAGATAACCATATTTTCTCTGTGGGTCGGCACTGCAGACCTGTTAGTTTCGCAGTGTCTCATGTGGTTGACGTAAAAGGGACTTCTGTGGGTCTAGTACATCCACATTGGATTCAACATATTCAACAAAATCATTGGGCTCCTGAAGGAAGCGATCTCTGTTAAAATTGCGAGGGTAACGACCCTGCTGGCGGTTACCCTTCCCTTGGTAGGGCTGTTCCCGGCGGGGGTACTGACCATTTGGTTTGTTCATGTCATTCCTAGGTTGACCATTGAACATCTGATTACCATTGCCTTGCCAGCTCTTCCACCCACCCTGGTGGTGGTTTTGTGGAAAGCGGTTTTGGGTGGCACCTCTCTGGGTTGGCCACTCCAACGGCACTTCACAGCCTTCCGAATCTAACGGATCACCAGCTGTGGATTGTACATTGAGCACTCTAGGCTCCTCATCCGGCTGGTCCACCGGGCGCACCACTGTCTCCCATGTCCTTTGTGCATTCTTCCTAATCTTCCGCATGGTGGGTTTACCCTGTTGGCACATCGGTGCAACATGCGTGCGCACACAAGGGTGGAGGTTGTGTATGAATAGTGACCTAAAGGCCCTATGCTCTTCCAGGCCTGGGGCGCTACTGCCTTGGAAGAACGCGTGTCTTAAACGCGCATAATATTCACGTGGGGGTTCTGTCCTTCTCTGCCTGATCTGGATGGCGCTGATGGTTGCCAATGTTTCATCAGTGTAAGGAGAGTACTCCTCACGCAGAACTTTACACAACCTAGAATATTTATCACGGATTCGAAGGGTCTGTGTCTCGATGAAAGCATGGGTCAAATCGCTCAATATCTTCGGCGAGGGAATCAAGCTGACGCATGCGGAGAGCGGGGGAACCACCTCTCCGTGCTTTCCTTGACCCCCTGGTGCGGTCACTCTCTGAGCTACTAGATGAAGAGTTCCTTAGGGGAGAGCTGCTCTCATCGTAGCTATCAGAGGAAAAGGACGAGGAAGAGGGTTCACCGTGTGTAGGTTTAGCTACCGCGTGACTTTTACTTTTTCTCTCCTTCTTAGCAGCCTGAGGCTTTAGGAGCCTTTCAGGTGCTAGTGGGCATGACCTGGCTCCACCTGGGTTGTGAGAGGGGGCTACAGCATGGCGCTCAGGTTAATGTAGTCTATGGTAGGACATTCACTTACACCATGTTCAATGAATTCATTGGTTACAAAGAGAAAAACCAACAACAACACCTAATTGAGTTCTGTTTTATCTCTACTTGCCTCGCCATGCTAATGTGATTAGTGTGGCGCGTGTTGTGCATCTGTGCAGGAACAACACAAACAGATTAGGTTGAAGTTAGGTAGAGTTCATCCATTTCAAATATAGCAGATATAGTGGAAATTATTTTCGAACCCAGAGGAAAAGGGAACAAATTCAAGAGATGGGCCTAAGGAGAGGATGAGCAGATACTGAGAAAGAGGAAACTGAAATACCTGAGTGGTGTTATGACACGCAGTTTGGGTGAGTCAAGAAATAGCATCCAGAAAATATAAGCAGAAAATCACCTAGGGGATATCTGAGGTGTCACCTCAAATTAGCATGGCGCTGCTAGCAAAAGTGTTGCAGAACACATCCTCTCACTCCCTCTGCTTCAGTCAGACAGCAAGCCACCTCAGTGTATCAAGAACACTACATGATGGAAGTTGAAGTCTTCACAAAAAAACTTTGGTCAGAATTGCATTTCTGCAAAGAGGTTTCCATCTAACTTCTTAATGCAAAGTCGAAACGCTTGAAATTCGCATAAAATCTTCTAAATTGAATAAGAAATTAATTCACTGGAGGGAGAGTGGTTTAATTCCTGATTCGCATGGGGTGTGATGCGACTGAAGTTGATGAAAACGGGTTTATTCACATCACATAGTATTTGTTGAGACTTCATTTACGTGTGTCTGATAAAGTTGCCCTGACAACCTGACCAGTTTTGAGCCCACAGCTGTGTTCAACTCCTCCCTCTATTAGGAGTGTCCATTTTTTATGTGCATAACACAGACGGTGGAAATGATTTTAACTGAATTTTCATAAATGTGTTTACAATATGCAAATGAGTTGGATGGAAATCCAGCTACCGATGGTTTAATTTAAGTATTGTGTATTTGAAGGTGCTGAGGGATTAGCTATGCTAATAGCTATGTGGGGTGATTTTTTTCTTTGTTCCTGGGTTGGTCCTCACAGTGACAGGCAAATCATGGCAATGATGTTGATATCCCATTGCTGACATTACTAAAGTTAATGTTTACTAGCTAGTTTGTAACATG